>NC_052670.1:5097500-5288130 GCF_016802725.1 Solenopsis invicta
AATAAAGTTGTGTCGTAAATTTCAAGATTACATCTACATGGATTAGTTTTTACGTATTGTTTACATTATATTCACAGAAATCTTTTTTTATATTGAGCAATTTATACTTTCATGATTATCATGAAACAATCAATAATCGCATAAGTATAACAATGCAAAAATTATTCACAATTTCTACATCGCGATGAATTATGAATACGATAGGGAAAATAAAAAAACATAAAGTGCTATCGCATGATAAACATGGAATTTGTCCTTTTCAATCACATGTTTTTGAATCATTAGTTTAATTGTTAGTTCTGAAAAAGTGTTATCGCTTATACGTGTGTATACATACATATATATCGAAAGGCATAAATCAGACGATTACCGTAATGATGCAACGGTTATATATAACCTGACCGACTAAAGTCGGTCGGTTGTGTCCTCGTTGCGATTGGTACGGAGTTTAACTAGGCGTCCAGTCGAAGGAAAGCGCCATCGGAACGTTCACTGGTGCACGGTGTCGGCGGAGTGGGATTACGATTGAGTGTAAGAGTAAGAGGAATCCGGTCGAATCGTCGGAACGTCAATCGTGGCAGACGAAACTGGGTGAGCTCGCGAGCTCACAGGTGAATTCCACGGAGCTTTCTCGGTCATTGTTTCCGCATAATCGACACGATTTATCGTCGCGCGTGCATTCGACAATTTGCCAGTGCTTGCCTGTGAGAGAAACGCCGCTTATCGATTCCGGGCGGCGAATTGATCCTGCCACACCCCACCGTGGCCATTTTGGACGATAGTCGGTGAAAACTATTTTAAAGATCGCGGCCCCATCATGGACCAAATTACGCCGAAGGAGGTGAAGATCCTTGAAAATCCGGAGGACATCCAGGAGAGACGTGAGCAGGTGTTGGGACGCTATGCTAACTTTAAGTCGGAGGCACGCAACAAGCGGGACAAGCTCGAGGACTCCCGTCGCTTTCAGGTACGTATTCCAGTACTCTTCTTTTTCTCTTGACTGCTATTTTGTGTTTTATTGACGTTCGCGCTTATCCTGCATTCTTCTTTTTTTTTAGTACTTTAAGCGAGATGCGGACGAACTCGAGGGATGGATCTACGAGAAGCTCCAAGCGGCCTCCGATGAGAGTTACAAAGATCCAACTAATCTACAAGCGAAGATTCAGAAGCACCAAGCCTTTGAAGCAGAAGTCGCAGCTCATTCAAACGCTATCGTGCTACTCGATAATACTGGCTCCGAAATGATAGCGCAACATCATTTCGCCAGCGATGTAATTCGCAAGAGACTAGGTATATTCAAGTACTAGAGATATAGGTTTCTTTTCGAGATCGTTACAGAGCAGTATACTGTCAAAGTATGTCACAAAGTTTTTACCTACACGCAAAGTATAGTACACAAAAACCTAATATTAATAATTCTTTCCAAGTACAACTCATTGATTTAAACTGTTTCATAAACAGTGAATTATCTTTTTCTCAAACTATACAAAATATTTTAATATATGATGTAAAGTCTAATACAAAAAATCTAATATTAATAATTATGTCTAAGCACAATTAGAAGATTTAAAAATGTTTCATGAACAGTGTTTTAAAGTATCTCCTATGTAAAATATTTTAATTGTATCATTTTACTCCAATTCTGAATTAATAATGGCTAGTCGAAAATATTATAATTGTGAGACATATTGTAGATGCAATAAAGTGACTTGTTTTTTAATGCAATATCTTTAATTATTTACAGAGGAACTACATCGCTTGTGGGAATTGCTGCTGTCACGATTAGCTGACAAGGGCCTGAAGTTGCAGCAGGCTTTAGTTCTCGTACAGTTTATTCGTCACTGCGATGAAGTGATGTTTTGGATTCACGACAAGGAGGCATTTGTAACGACCGATGAGTTCGGACACGACTTGGAGCACGTGGAGGTGCTTCAAAGAAAATTTGACGAATTTCAAAAGGATATGGCGAGTCAAGAGTACAGAGTTACAGAGGTGAACGAATTGGCGGACAAGTTATTATTAGACGGACATCCTGAACGTGACACCATCTTACGTAGGAAGGAAGAACTCAACGAATCCTGGCAGAGACTGAAACAATTGGCCACACTACGACAAGAAAAGCTCTTCGGGGCGCACGAGATTCAGAGATTCAATCGCGATGCCGATGAGACCATGGCTTGGATCGCGGAGAAGGATGTTGTCTTATCGTCTGACGATTTTGGACGAGATCTTGCGAGTGTGCAAACGTTACAACGAAAACACGAAGGTATCGAGCGTGACTTGGCTGCTCTGGAAGATAAGGTGTACACACTGGGCGCGGAAGCCGATCGTCTCGCCGCAATTCACGAAGCTGATCATTCCAAGCAGATTCAATCTAAACGGGCTGAGATTTTACAGTCGTGGGAGAGCCTTACTGCAAAAGCGAAAGAGCGACGCCTCAAACTTGACGAATCTTATTATCTGCATCGATTTCTAGCCGATTATCGTGATTTGGTGTCCTGGATGAACGATATGCGCGCTATCATTTCCGCAGATGAGCTAGCTAAAGATGTGGCTGGTGCTGAAGCCTTGGTTGACAGACACCAAGAACATAAAGGAGAAATTGATGCTAGAGCCGATAGCTTTGATGCAACCACATTGGCTGGTAATAAACTTCTGGAAAAGAAGCATTACGCCGCTGAAGAAGTGGCACTAAAATTAAACTCTCTCGCCGATGACAAATCATCTCTTTTGAGTCTGTGGGAGAAGAGGCGTATCTTGTACGAGCAATGCGTAGATTTACAGCTATTCTACCGGGACACCGAACAAGCAGATGCGTGGATGGCCAAACAGGAAGCGTTTTTGGCTAACGAAGATTTAGGAGATTCCCTTGATAGTGTGGAGGCCCTTATTAAGAAACATGAAGACTTTGATAAATCCCTGGCAGCTCAGGAAGAGAAGATTAAGGTGCTCGATGACTTTGCTGGAAAGTTAATTGAGGGCGAACATTATGCTGCAGATGACGTGGCGCAACGACGACAACTACTATTAGAAAGACGAGCTATTCTCCTCGAAAAATCAGCTCAAAGGCGCCGTCGCCTGGAAGATGCATACAAGCTACAACAATTTGAGAGAGATTGCGACGAAACAAAGGGTTGGGTTAATGAGAAGCTTAAGTTCGCTACTGATGACAGTTACTTGGATCCTACTAATTTGAACGGTAAGGTTCAGAAACATCAGAATTTCGAGCAGGAATTAAACGCGAATAGGACGCGCATGGAGGAGATGGTAGCTACTGGCCAAGAATTGATCGAGAGTAATCATTATGCTGCTGATCGCATACACACTCGCTCGGACGAAATTGTGACACTGTGGGAGAGTTTGACGCGGGCCACCGAAAAGAAAGGTGCGAAATTGCAGGAAGCTTCTCAGCAGCAGCAGTTCAATCGAACGGTAGAGGACATTGAACTGTGGCTTTCGGAGGTAGAGGGACAACTTATGTCAGAAGATTATGGCAAAGATTTGACTAGCGTCCAGAATTTGCAGAAGAAACACGCGCTTCTAGAGGCCGATGTAGGTTCTCACGCGGATAGGATCGACGGTATCGCTCAAGCAGCCGAACAATTTGTTAAATCGGGCCATTTCGATGCCGACAATATCAAGTCTAAGCAGGATCAATTACAAGCTAGATACTCTGCCTTACAGCGTCCTATGAGTTTGAGGAAGCAACGACTCCTGGATTCACTTCAGGTGCAGCAACTGTTTCGAGATATCGAGGACGAGGAAGCGTGGATTCGTGAGAAAGAGCCAGTTGCGGCATCCACGAATCGCGGTCGTGATTTGATCGGCGTGCAGAATCTCCAGAAGAAGCATCAGGCTGTTTTGGCCGAAATCAACAACCACGAGCCGAGAGTGGCCGCGGTTTGCCAAGCGGGTTCGACGATGTTACAAGAAGGACATTTTGCGGCCGAGGAGATCAATCAGCGACTTGCAGCTTTGGATGAACACTGGGGACAATTGAAGGATAAAGCTCGACAACGCAAGAATGACTTGGACGACTCATTGCAGGCGCATCAATATTTTGCTGACGCGAATGAAGCTGAATCATGGATGAAGGAGAAACGTCCTATAGTGATGAATGGTGATTATGGGAAGGACGAAGATAGTTCCGAGGCTCTTTTGAAGAAACATGAGGCCTTGGTTAGCGATCTGGAAGCGTTCGCGAGCACCATTGGGGTACTGAGAGATCAAGCTGGAGCGTGCAGACAGCAAGAGACACCTACGGTCGATATCACTGGCAAGGAATGTGTCGTGGCCCTCTATGACTACACTGAAAAATCGCCCAGAGAAGTATCTATGAAAAAGGGCGATACTCTGACTCTGCTTAACTCCAACAACAAAGACTGGTGGAAGGTCGAGGTAAACGATCGTCAAGGTTTTGTACCGGCAGCATATGTGAAGCGCGTGGAACCCGAAGCGGGTCTCAGTGCGTCTCAACAGAACTTGGCTAGAGAGCAGAGCTCGATTGCCGCGCGGCAAGCGCAGATCGAGGCGCAATATGATGATCTGTTGCGTTTAGCACGCGAACGTCAAAACAAGCTTAACGAAACAGCTAAAGCTTACGTGCTGGTGAGAGAAGCCGCTGAGTTGGCCACTTGGATCAAAGACAAGGAGAATCATGCCCAAGTACAGGACGTAGGTGAAGATTTGGAACAAGTCGAAGTTATGCAAAAGAAATTCGACGACTTTCAAGCTGATCTCAAGGCGAATGAAGTGCGCTTAGCTGAGATGAATGAAATTGCCGTGCAGTTGATGAGTCTCGGGCAGACTGAAGCGGCATTAAAGATTCAGACGCAAATCCAGGATCTGAACGAAAAGTGGACCAGCCTGCAAACACTTACGGCAGAACGAGCCAGTCAGCTTGGTTCCGCTCACGAAGTGCAACGATTCCATCGTGATGTCGACGAGACGAAGGACTGGATTCGCGAGAAGGATGCGGCGCTGAACAATGATGATCTGGGCAAGGATCTGCGCAGCGTTCAGGCTTTGCAGCGCAAACACGAAGGTCTGGAGAGAGATTTGGCTGCTTTGGGAGATAAAATCAAGCAACTCGACGAGACAGCTAATCGCCTGATGCAATCGCATCCAGAGACTGCCGAGCAAACATACGCCAAACAGAAGGAGATTAACGAAGAATGGACTCAATTGACAGCTAAAGCTAACAGCAGGAAGGAAAAACTTCTTGATTCATATGATTTGCAACGCTTCCTCAGTGATTATCGCGATTTGATGGCATGGATCAACTCGATGATGGGCCTAGTCGCTTCCGAAGAACTTGCATCGGACGTTACGGGTGCCGAAGCATTGCTTGAACGTCATCAGGTAAAAATATTCTCTATTGTAGCATCGATAAAACACAATCATCACAATCATCTTCTGACAAATCCTTCACCAAGCCATTTAAATTATAGAATCACAGAGCAGAGATAGATGCGCGATATGGCATACTTCCAGAGGTATAAAAACGTTTGAGCATGCATCACGAAAGTCGCGGAATTGCTTGGCGAGAGTGCCTAAAATAAATTTCGCGTAATCGTTTCGGTCTCGTTGATGATTCTTTTTTCTTTTATTAGAAGAGACTGATTGATCTTGTGCCGATGTTTTGCAATGAAAATACTGCCTATTAACAGTTTGAGTATTTTCAATGCTTATCGCGTAATTATTACCTTTCTGCTTGTAATATCCATTGCCGAATGTATTTGATCATACATAACAAACAAAGATTGTGTACTGTCGTAAAATATTTGGGAATCAAATTGTAATCTATTTTATAAATGTTTTTTTTTTGTATAGGAGCACCGAATGGAGATAGATGCTAGAGCAGGTACTTTCCAGGCGTTCGAATTGTTCGGCCAGCAACTATTGCAATCTAGCCATTACGCCAGCGTGGAGATACTGGAGAAACTTGAATCTATGGCTGAAGCCCGGCAAGAGCTAGAGAAAGCTTGGATCCAACGACGTATGCAGCTCGATCAGAATCTCGAATTGCAGTTATTCTGCAGAGATTGCGAACAGGCAGAAAATTGGATGAGCGCGCGAGAAGCTTTCCTCAGCTGTGCGGACGCGGTGGACAGTAGTGACAACGTTGAGGCTCTCATCAAGAAGCATGAAGATTTTGATAAAGCAATCAATGCTCATGAAGAGAAAATCGCTACTTTACAAACTTTAGCTGATCAGTTGATCGCTGCCGAGCATTACGCCGCTAAACCCATTGACGAAAGACGATGTCAAGTGTTGGACCGTTGGCGGCACTTGAAGGACGCTCTTATCGAAAAGCGCTCGAAGCTGGGCGAATCTCAGACTCTGCAGCAGTTCTCTCGAGATGCCGATGAGATGGAAAATTGGATCGCCGAGAAACTTCAGCTAGCAACTGAGGAGAATTATAAAGATCCCGCCAACATACAATCGAAGCATCAGAAACATCAAGCTTTCGAAGCCGAATTGGCAGCTAATGCGGATCGAATTCAATCGGTACTCGCTATGGGAGGCAATCTGATTGAAAAGCATCAATGTGCTGGTTCGGAGGATGCGGTTCAAAAGAGACTGGCGTCCATCGCTGATCAGTGGGAATATCTTACGCAAAAGACTACGGAGAAGTCCATGAAGCTGAAGGAAGCCAATAAGCAGCGTACTTATATCGCTGCCGTGAAGGATCTTGATTTCTGGCTGGGAGAAGTCGAGAGTTTGCTCACATCCGAAGATGCTGGCAAAGATTTGGCCTCAGTGCAAAATCTCATGAAGAAACATCAACTTGTTGAGGCAGATATACAAGCGCACGAGGAAAGAATCAAGGATATGAATGCACAGGCTGATTCGTTGATTGAGAGCGGTCAGTTCGATGCCGCTGGCATTCAGGAGAAACGTCAGAGCATAAATGAGCGTTATGAGCGAATCAGAAATCTAGCGGCGCATAGACAGGCGAGGCTCAACGAAGCCAACACTTTGCATCAGTTCTTCCGCGATATTGCTGACGAAGAGTCTTGGATCAAGGAGAAGAAACTTCTTGTCGGGTCAGATGACTATGGCCGTGATCTTACAGGTGTGCAGAACTTGAAGAAAAAGCACAAAAGATTAGAGGCCGAATTAGGTAGCCACGAACCTGCCATCCAAGCTGTTCAGGAAGCAGGAGAGAAATTAATGGACGTTTCCAATCTGGGAGTACCCGAAATCGAGCAGCGTCTAAAACTTCTTAATCAGGCGTGGGCTGAATTGAAACAATTAGCTGCCACTAGAGGACAGAAGTTGGACGAGTCTTTGACGTATCAGCAATTTCTCGCTAAGGTCGAAGAGGAAGAAGCCTGGATCACGGAGAAGCAGCAATTACTCTCTGTCGAAGATTATGGTGATACAATGGCTGCTGTTCAAGGTCTTTTGAAGAAACATGATGCGTTCGAAACTGATTTTGCGGCTCACGGTGAACGTTGCAAGGATATTTGCGAGGCCGGCGAGACGTTGATCAAAGCTGGCAATCATCGAGCGGATGCTATCAGTCAAAGGTGCGCGCAATTGCGTAATAAATTGGAGCAACTCGGAGCTCTCGCGGCCCGTAGGAAGACACGATTGAACGATAATTCGGCGTACTTGCAATTCATGTGGAAGGCTGATGTAGTCGAATCATGGATTGCTGATAAGGAAACTCATGTGCGTTCTGAGGAGTTTGGCCGAGATCTATCTACCGTGCAGACTCTACTTACGAAACAGGAGACCTTCGACGCTGGTCTTCATGCCTTTGAACATGAAGGTATTCAGAATATTACTTCGTTGAAAGAAATGCTTGTTGATTCTGGTCATGATCAGACACCCAGTATTCAGAAACGTCATGCTGATGTTATCGCTCGTTGGCAAAAACTTTTGGCTGATTCTGACGCAAGAAAACAGCGTCTGTTGAGAATGCAGGATCAGTTCAGACAGATCGAAGAGCTTTATCTGACATTCGCGAAGAAGGCATCTGCTTTCAACTCTTGGTTTGAGAATGCCGAGGAGGATCTGACGGATCCTGTACGTTGTAACAGTATCGAGGAGATTCGTGCTCTTCGTGAAGCACATGCGCAATTCCAAGCTAGTTTATCCTCGGCTGAAGCTGACTTCCAAGCCCTGGCTGCTCTTGACAGGCAAATTAAGAGTTTCAACGTCGGACCGAATCCATACACATGGTTCACGATGGAAGCCTTGGAAGATACTTGGCGTAACTTACAGAAGATAATTAAGGAGCGTGATGTTGAACTTGCGAAAGAAGCACAGCGGCAGGAAGAGAATGATAAATTGCGTAAAGAATTCGCCAAGCATGCTAATGCCTTCCATCAGTGGCTTGCGGAAACAAGGTTTGCATTGGCTTTAAAAGAATTATTTATTGGTTAATTAGAAATAAAAATGCAAATAATTTTTTTTTTTTTATAGAACATCTATGATGGAAGGATCTGGATCTTTGGAACAACAACTGGAAGCTACCAAGGTTTGTTTAATTCAAACTGATACATTTATTACATAGAGATTTTATGTATTTATATTCACTATATAATTATGTTACATGTAAATTATATTCAAATTTACAGCGAAAAACTCAAGAAGTGCGCGCACGTCGTCAAGATCTGAAGAAGATCGAGGATCTGGGAGCTATTCTAGAAGAACATCTAATTCTCGACAACCGTTACACAGAACACAGTACCGTAGGATTGGCACAGCAATGGGATCAATTGGATCAGTTAGGAATGCGCATGCAACACAATTTAGAACAGCAGATTCAAGCGCGAAATCAGTCCGGTGTATCTGAAGATGCGCTCAAAGAATTCTCCATGATGTTCAAGCATTTCGACAAAGACAAGAGCGGTCGCCTGAATCACCAAGAATTCAAATCGTGCCTGAGAGCTTTGGGCTACGACCTTCCTATGATGGAAGAAGGACAACCCGATCCAGAATTCGAGAACATATTAGGTTTTATTGATTTCATTTTTTTATGTTATTTCTGATTATATTATTTCAAATATCCATTTTATTAATACGATATTATTATTTGCAGACATCGTGGATCCTAATAGGGATGGTTATGTATCGCTACAAGAATATATGGCGTTTATGATCAGCAAGGAAACAGAGAATGTGCAGAGTTCGGAGGAAATAGAGAACGCTTTCCGAGCAATTACTGCAGCAGACCGGCCATATGTCACGAAGGAGGAATTGTATGCTGTAAGTGTTATAAATGTTAGAATATTAAAAAAATGAGTTACATGTTCCTGATTATAAAAAATGCAATTTATATTTAATTTTTTTTTTAGAACCTCACGAAGGAGATGGCCGATTATTGTGTTGCCCGTATGAAACCTTATGTAGATCCCAAATCGGAACGACCGATAACAGCTGCATTGGATTATATAGAATTTACGCGCACTCTTTTCCAGAATTAATTATGCATTCATATTGCACATTTATATTATTTTTTCAAGCTTATTAAATTATTATTACGTAAAGAGTGCAAGGCTGCTATGTTTATCTATAAAAATGCTTGATTTATCTCTAATATTCTTATTAATAATTATTATCTAATAGAAGTTGAGAAGCTAACTGCCTGATAAAGAATATATGTAAAGAATATATTTTTATGTTAGGAGTATGTTTTCCCTAACATATATATTCTTTACCTATTAATATTACATTATTTAATCTTCAAATATTAATATTATTAATCTTTGAAATATTAGATTTCATATCTACTAGTTCTGGTATGAGAGTCTGTCATGTTGTTCTTCGAAATAAATGCATTTAATATATATCAATTTTATTCAATAAATCTATAAAATATATGTGGTGTATTTTTAAATTCCTATATAAATTACATATAATATATAAAACGTCAAATTTTTTGTGTGTAAATAATTAGCTTTTTTTTCATTTTCTTTGATAAATATATATGAAAAATAATATAAAATAAATATTGCAGAGATCACATTTACATTTTATTGAGCAACTGGGTTTACAACCATTTGAGACTTTTCTTGAATTATTTGTTCAGCACGGTATACTTTCCAGGATATTAGAAAATCTCTAGCCATTTTGAACAAGGTTTGATAATGTATACCTAATAATAATATCGTCGACAATATTTGATACCATTCGGTCACACCTAATAAAATAAATAACTGAATGTTCACCAATAATAACTGCAATGCCAGTATTGGACTTAGTAACGTTACTCGGTTATTAAATACACTCTGTGGGATACAAATATAATAATTAGTATTGAACCTAATATTTTTGTTAGTCGATAGAAAAAGATTGTAAGTTACGTACATAAAATTTAGAGTGAGCTGAATTACCCGGTTCTGCTGCTGTGCACAAACCTTTAGAACGATAAATTTCTCGATTATGCCTTACAATCGATCCATGAGGCCATAATACCGCTTCATTCCACGGTTGAACATACATATGATTATTGCGATTGTCTATCTTAACCCATCGACCCAAGTGCATTGCTGCTCTATGCAGCTCATCGCAATATCTAAAAATCGATTACATATGTACTTCTCATGTTTTGATAGAAAATTCTTCCACTAAGAAGTACTCACCTAAAAGGATAAGCCTGAGCAAAATACGCGCATATTCTTCCGAGCCAGAATAAGATTACATGTTGTACTACCCACAATACATTGAAATGTAAATGCGGAGGTACAAAGATGACAGGCGCGACTACACAGACGAACGCGCTGCTGGAAGACGAAAATAAAGCTCGCTGTAATCGTCTATTAAAGTCAGATCTCAAAGTGGACACTTCTGCTCTAATGGCTGATGGATTTAATGAGCAATTATGTAAAGGTTTGTCTGCAAGAAAAGTGGTGTCATAGGACTAGACTTTATAAAATAAGATATTGATACACATAATGATACTTACCTAATACATACTTTGTTTTCCGCTCTTCTTTTCCACTTGAGAATGACAAATCAAAAAATGATGTTTTTATTCCAAATATAACAAAATATATTGACAAACTTCTGGAACAAATGAATATCATAAGCAATTTGTTCTTACCTTTGTTTTTTTAATTTCAGAGTAGGAATGTACATATACTACAATGATACAAAATTCATAATTGTAGTTAAATGTACTTGTATAATGAAAAAATACTCACGGATAACATAAATAAAAAATTTTCATAGAATTATGCTTCTCAGCCATATGATAGAGGCACCAGCCTAACACGCTCTTCACAGCAACTGATAGAGATGATCTGAAACAAAGTTACATAAATGTAAAAATATTCCAATATAACTACACACACATACACAAATCTTATAGGTTACTGATAAATCATATACAATACCTTACAATGTTTCGGATTGCTGCTTTTGCAGGTACCGATTGCACTGGCAATGAAACATCGATGATTTCACGTAATAATGTGTAAAGAAATCTATGTGCCACCATAGTAAAAATAAATACAAGTAGATATGGATCTATCAAATAAAAGTTCTGAAACAGCAGAGAGCATAACTTGGAGACTCTTTAATTCTCTTGGTACATTGATATTACACAGATATAATTTAATAAACACAGATACAATATACCATACTATAACCATTGTAGGAATTCGGTAACCACCATACAGTTCTGTACAGATTAAGTAGTTGCAGACAAGTCGCAATGATTGAGACAACTAGAGATAAAGCCTCAAAGCTCAATCGAGTGTTGACTGGTACCGCAGGGATAGGAATGTGCTTAGGTGCCAGAGACCTTCCACTACAGATCTCGTCGAATCTTTTATCATCCGCACCATTGGCACTTGCTCTCTCACCACTGTTGCTTCTCCCATTAGCATTAGGAGAACTAGCATTACCGCTACTGGATCTGGCAGTCGGTCCAGTCCGACTGACAGCGTTTCGTCTACCTCCAGGCATGTTTCACACATTCATACGAGAGATAAAAGTCTTTATCTCAATAATTGTTGCGACATGTAACAAAGTGAAATATTAAACAAGTCTCCGTTGTATTCCACGTAGCATAATAAACATGCGTCGCAGGCGATTTTCTTGCACACTTCTTGCAAGAAGCATCTTATATCAAGGACAGTTCTTTTCCTTCAAATGTTATTTATCTTTTTGACATACTGCGATTATGTCATTGTAAACAAAAATATGAAGGAAGACGTGACGCAGCACGACGCAAAAAAAACACCGCTCCGTTTGATCAAACACAAACTTATTTTTGTCTCCTTTTTTTGTAAATAAATTGGGTGCTTCTTCAGATTGATTACGATTTGATGCTCAACGATATCGGAGAGAAGACTTGTCGTCAGTGGTCGTCAGTCGTTAGTTCAATGAATGTATGTATATACATATCGCGTACCGCTGTACCGACAGTGCCGAAAAATTGACGCGGCTACAAAAACCTTAAAAACAGACGCAGCTAGCGCTGCAGATCGGCGATCAGAATTGATCAGAACTACTTGATCGCCGTTCTCGGTTTTCTCTCTTTCTCTCAGTCCTCCTTCCTCCGTCAAAGCCGCGTAGGTGGCGTTCAGATATCTAATAAAAAAATGGCTTTGGGACAAAGGGACTGGATATCCTTGTCATCAATGTTTGCTGACAAATAAGTTTTAATAAGTCTCGTTTATACTGTCGCGGATGTCGAACAGAAAGCGCACATCAATTATGACACTTTTATCACACAAGCTCGCCGGAACTACGAGTATTCGCGACTGATATTTTCCTGGCCGAGGCCCTTGTTGACAATTCTTCGAATGAAAATGTTAGTGTGCTGCGATTATACATGACTTTAATTTATGAACATCAGGTGTAATTAGGAGTACATATACAGCATTTTGTATTAGTAGTGCGCGATATGTGAATATTTCCTGTTTTCTGAATTTGTCGATATTTTACAGATGTTTAGTCCTATACAAATAAAACATGAATGTACAACTGTAGAGGATGTAAACGGGAGCAATAGGATTAACAGTTCAGATAGTTCCTTATATCCTTTCATCAATCAGGATGTTGAGTATAAGCACCGTCAGTTGTCTCAGTTTTGGCAGCAGACACAGTTACCGAACGAGATGCCTGCGAAAAATGAAATTCATGATCAACAGGTCTTGTTTCAGCAGGCAGAAGTAAGTATCTGTGTATTATTGTAAGTAACTTGCATTTAATAATATGGCACTTCATTTTAGCATGTCCAATTTTATGTTTTCTTTCTAGGAAGCTGGAAGTTTATCATATGTAAAGGATTATGTACAAAATGGCATATTCTACCCAATTGATCAAGAAGATGGCAATAATCAAGTGCAGACAAATAACCAGTGCGACCAGAGTACAAGCAATGCTGTTGTAGTGCAAGAAAACAAACAACTGCCACAAGATTTGCAAAACACAAGAGATATTAGTCAGACATTAACAGCGCAATCGCTGACTGCCATAAAAAGCAATCGTCTTGGGAGACCATCCAAAAGTTCAGCAGAATCTGGTACTGGAAAAAAGTTGAAATGTCAATGTGAGATTTGTTTCAAGGAATTTGGACACAAAAGCAATTTATTTATACATATGAGAACGCATAATGGGGAGAGACCGTATAAATGCAGTCAATGTGAAAAGTGTTTTACTCACAGTGGAAACTTGGCTATACATATGAGAACACATTCTGGTGAACGCCCTTATGGTTGTCAGATATGTGGAAAGATGTTTAGCCATAGTGGAAATCTTTCCACTCATTTAAGAACTCACTCGGGCGTTAAGCCCTACAAATGTAATGTGTGTGGTAAAGAATTTAGGCACAGTGGTAATTTGTCGATTCACGAGAGGATACATTCCGGAATTAAACCATTTCAATGTAAAATTTGTGGAAAGGAGTTTTATCACAGTGGCAATTTAACAACTCATATGAAGAAACATCCTGTAAATACAGATACAAATGTAACTGACTGTGAAAACAATCAAAAGCATATACTGCACACTGGTACAGATGTTAATATTACAGCTTCTTCAAATTATTTAAATAATGTGTCTTTAACGCTCAATGATGACATTAAATTAATGCATAATACTAGTAATGTGGTTCCTATAAAGAATGAAAGTACAGAAGATACTGTATTAAACACTATGGGGAGATTAACGTCTACTAGTTGAAGGTATACATGATTATTATGCAGGATGAGTTATATAATTTATTACAATATCAATTTGATATTATCTACACAAAAAATGAAAAAATTCTTGATGATGCCTTAATAATTGGAAAATGTGTATCATTTGTTACATATAATTTTTTCAAAGATTTAAAATTAATGTTTTAGAATTTTTTAAGAAATCTTTTTGAACTATTATTAAAGAATTTTTAAATAAATATTGATTTGTAACGAGTTATATACGACGTCCTGTGCATTAAGAATTTAAAAAATATTGAGTTTTTAATATTTTTTCATTCAGTGCTCTATTTGCAAATAAGTAATTTTTTATTGACAATAAATAGGCTTTTATTTTTACACCTTTGTTACATGATAGTCTTCCTTAAATATAACATTATTATATAAAAAATTATATTTGTATATTGTATGTAGACTTATTTAAGATCAAGCGGTGATTATAATATGATTATAATGATCTGTGATGTTTTTGGGTAAAATATGAACAAAGGACAGTAACAATACTTTCATAAAAAAATGCCACTGTTTATTCATATAAATAATTAACATATACATTATTTCTTGTTCAGTTATTATTGTTTATATAAATACTTTATAATCAATAATATCAGACTTTAGTAGCCCTTGAATTAAGTAAGTAAATTATTGTAATTATTATTTTGAGCATACAAAGCACAATATGTATAAAAATAATAAAAATATAATTTGAATCTTGTTTTGAGCTCAATGTGCAATTTGATATCGAATAAGAGTGATAAATTGCCTGTTAAAACTTTTGTTAGCTTTTATGTTATATTTATTTCTTATTGTTATGAAGTTCATTTCAATAAATTATCTCTACTTTTACATTATATAACAGATATTGTTTGAGTGATATAATTTGTATGAACGAGATACGTTATGAACTATGTAACTTTTGACCGCATATGCGAATATAAAATTTTAAATCTATTTAACATATTTTAAAAATATTTTTTATATAGAATTTAATAATAAATTTTTAAATAATCTAATAAACTTGGTTTTTAATAGTTTCATTATATAATTATGTACAATTTCTAATTATCTAATTTAAATTATATACTCTATCAAATTTTTGAGATTCAAATATACATATTATGATAAATATACTGTGATATTTTTATTATACTTCTATTACCATTTAAAAAATGCATTATAATACATAATTACTTTGTTATACTGGAAATAGATTAAACTTTTAAGAAGAGTTTAATTCCAATGTGTTACTATATCAACATCTAAGATTAATATTTTAGTTTCTTGTCGCATAATCGTAATTAGCTCATTTATATTAAATAACAATATGGAATGTTACCTATTATATATCTGTTATGTATTAATCCGTTATAAAATCATTGGTATAGACTAGGGTAACTACGTTAAATTATTAATTTAATTTAGTAAAAAAATTCTTTGAGTATTCTTATATATTATACTATTTATTTTTGTCAGGCAAAATAAAATATTAATAAAACTCGTAAAAAATTCGTATGCAATCAACGTACAACCTTTAAAGGTACAGTCATGTTTCGCGGAAGACGGGCTGCAAGACTTTCTGCTACGTTTTCAGAAAGTTCATGCCAAATATATTTCCCAACTATAGGTACGTCTTCCACTGGTAATTTGAAGGATACCAGTAATGTAAAGCACAGACCATCTCCTCCTTGTCCACCACTAAACTCTACAGACAATAAACCATGTGGTTTATGCTGTGCTACATCATTCCCAAATATTTCCTAAAGAAATGAATAAATACTTAAATATATATTTGTATCAAAATCTTTCCAATTATGTTCAATTTCTAAATGTATAGTAAATATATTTTCTCATAAAAACTTCTTGCAAAATATATATTATGTATACATATATAAAAATGTAATTTAATTATATAATTCATTAATATTTATGTAAATGTAAAATGCAACGCTCTTCTAATATTCTCACCTTCATAAAGCTGTGCAGAGTAGACAGTAAACTACGACTTGGATTAACTTCACAAATTGGAGGATTATATTGTTCAGTATCAGATACCAGCACATGTAATCTGTTCCTATTGACAAAATTTATATGAAAACTTATTATCTCGTTAATTTAAATCTAATATAAATATACTATACAAGCTTAACAATATAATTAAAGTTTTATTAGATTAGATACTATATACTGCATGATACTTACGTTGCTCTTTTCTTAGATGTGACTACTAATCTCAGTGATAATTTTGTATGTGATTTGGTCATGGGCATCAAATGAGGATGTTGGGGAACAGTCTTATTTGAAACGTAACTTTTGCCTCGGTCCAGGAGATATAAGATATCATTAGACCTTAATGGCAAATCATCAATGTTTCGTACCCAGCATGCTTGTAGAGATTCCTCATTTGCCTGATCCGGTGTCTTCAGTGTACCACCAACTATATCCCCAGTAAATACAAAGCGAAACCATGTACCATTCGCGCATTCTACCAGTATCAGAGTTGTTGGTGCTATCACTAGACCTGTCTCTTCTAAGACTTCTCTTTTCACTGCATTTATGAGATTTTCATTCTTCTCCACTCTACCAGCTGGCAAGTACCATTTTCCAATGCAGGAAGCTTTCGCTTCTTGCATCATTAACACTTCACCCTGGTCATTTATGACAACAGCTGCGACTATGTACGTTACTGTTTTCGAGCAAATAGGAATGTGTGCTGTTAGTTGACCTGATTTTGCACCTGCAATGTACATTGGTTCAGTTGTATCAAATCTTTCTCTTTGCGAGAGAGAAAAATGAAAAAGATTTCAGGATCTTATAACAACATTGTGAAAACGATTGCCATGTAAAGTCGTTTAACATACCTATCGTATCACTTGTAAGAGTGTGTATATTACATATGTCATCGTTTTCCAACGCTTGTCCGGCGAGCAGCAATTGAACTTGATTCTCTACAAGATCTGACATGTTATACAAACACACTGAAAATATCGTATCGCGTTACGTACAATATACGATTGCAACTATATACGTCAAGTTGCAATTTTATGCAATCGGTGATAAACAGCGTGAAAGTGACAACTATGAACCAGTAAACGCGCGGTAAGACGCATCGAGGCGAGATTGGGTGAGATATGTCAAGCCGTGCGGTTTCAGTTCCGTCTGTATATACTACTAGGTGCTCCGTACGTTGCACGCATTCGTGTGCGAAATTCCCTATGCTAAATGTTATAGAGATGCGAAATTTGAGAGAAGTATTTGCGTCATTTTACCTGCATTTTACGTTCAATAGAGTGCGAGGGACGCGGAAACGATAATCGCTCTCCTTTACGAACGCCACGTGGTTATCGAGTCTGTGAACAAATCGGTGTTTACACGTTAACAACTTTTGTTTACAAAGTTTTTGCTAAAAATAGGAGCTTGCAGTGACGTCGATAACGCGATATCGAAAATGTTATCGTTGAGGATTGTTTATTGAGAATGATATTAGATTTCACAAAGTGGTTTAGGGATATAATTATTGCATAAATTAGACGCCCGGGTGTATTCAGATTTCCACCCGAGTGTTCCCCAGGTATTATTTTATCTTTAACATTTAGTAAACAATAACGATAAAATTATCTTAGGGCAGAAGCTTTTTGTAAGAGAATTTAGATTGATGCTTGTGTGCACGACTCTTAATAATATTTAATGAGACGCAGCGATGTAGTTATGAGAGAGACAGGCATCCAAGATTCAAGCTGAAATAAACTGAGAAATGGATGCCTTGAGCGTGCTAATTGCAATAGCCCTGATACACTGCTCACTCTTCTTTTTTGATACACTCTTTAAGGTAAATCATACAATTCTGTCTGTACGATGCTCCTACTCTTGTTTCACTTTCAAAAGTTTGATGTAGAAAGTTTATTAGAACAAAACAATGTTTGTAACATACAAGTGATTCTCGGGACTCAAGAAATTATTGGTTTCATCAACATTCACATTCTCTATAAAATTCTTGTCATGAAGTCTTCAACAACTTTGCAACTTTGAATTATAAGTTTATCATAGTGAGGATAACTTTTGACATATTTTTCAGTCTTGTTCGCATTTTCCGTACCTCTACTTCCTAGAGAACACAGGCCTGGAGATACAGATATTGAGAGTGAAATGGTTTACAACTGCTTTCAATCGCAAAATAATAAAATGGGGAATGGACCGCTCCAGGTTTTGGACTGCTTGGTTCAATGCTGGTGTCATTATAAGCATTATACTTTTGCCAATAGCTGTTATCATTATTTTAAAGATGACATTTAACATGTGGCTGACTGGATCTTCAAGTGATACTAGTTCAGGAGCTATATTAGAACCTATGGTACATATTGCAGCATAAATATATACTTAAGGACCAGATACTTTTCAATAATTTTTTAATACGTGGAGGATTTTGTAGAAGTAAAAGAACTAATATATTAAAGTTTAAGTTTATATTTTTATTACAAAACATTAGAATTAACATATAATCACTTAACCCTTAGAATAATGTAAGTTTTAAAAATCTGTTACGTTCTTAACTTCTTTTTTCATACAATTTATCTTAATAATTTTATGTTTTAGTTACCAGGGGTGGATGTTCCTTTCAATGAAATTGGCTATTATGCAACAACATTAGCAATATGTAGTATAGTTCATGAATTCGGGCATGCCCTTGCTGCAGCAAGAGAAGATGTACAGCTGTTTGGTCTAGGAATCTTGATTTTTTTTATAATTCCAATAGCTTACGTGCATATAAGTAATGAACAGTTGGTTGCATTGCCATTGAAAAATCAGCTACGTGTCACATGTGCTGGAATTTGGCATAATGTTATTCTTGCTACAGTAGCTGCAGCAATTCTTGTATTTTCCACATGGCTGTGGGCACCACTTTACAATATTGGCTCTGGAGTTTATGTGAAAACTATTTTACCTGTGAGTGACCCAACAAAAGTTTTTGTTACATGTATTTTTTAAACTACTCACTTAAATACAGTATTGTATTTAAAAGGAAAATATTGCTTTATTAAAAGTTAACGCGTGTAAGAAATAATCGTACTTAAATAGTTATTAAAATGTATTTTTATTTTGTTGTAGAATTCACCTGTATTAGGTCCAACTGGTCTTTTAGAGTATGATGTAATATACAAATTGAACAATTGCCCTGTAAAGCACAATGAGGATTGGTACGATTGTATGCTTCACGCGGTGCAACATCCTGCTCCTGGCTATTGCGTTAAGCAATCATTTATCCAAGTAATTTTCTTAAGAGATATTTATCATTGGAACTTTATCCTTTATCATTTAATGTTTGTTATTATTTGTAATTCCCTTAAGAACCTTGTTGCAATATCTGTATGTTCTTTTAGGACTATGATGAGTCAGTGCCAGCTAAGCAGAAAACAAACGGTGCTGTGAATTGTTGTACAAGTGACAGTGAAACAAATGGCAATCTGTGTTTCGAATACATTGAAGGACCGCAAACCGCTCCTCTTCATTTACCTCCGCATTCTTGCCTTCCAGTAAGAGCAACACTCAATCAGTCACAAAATTTCTGTCAAGCTAGTCACGAATGTTTATCTCAAGATACTCATTGTATGAAACCTTCTTTAGATAATGTGACAAAGGTAAGTAGAAGCATAGAAAATGTATCTTATTTTTTATAGTAAATATGCTTCTAAAATCGTTATCTTTAAAACAATTTAAAATTACAGATTATCCAAATAAAGAGGAAAATAGGCAAGGATGTATTATTCGTTGGTCATCCAGCAGATATTTATAGGACTGTTGATGTATCAGATTGGGTGCCAAAGTATTCTTTCCTGTATCCCAAATTACCTGAATCATTTGCATTGCTTTGCAAATATATAACGGTATTTTCAGCAGGGTTAGCAATCATTAACGTTGTGCCTTGCTTCTTTTTAGATGGTCAATATATTCTGAATGTAGTTGTACTTTATTTATTGAACTCCATGCCACATAATAAAAATATCAGAGAAAGCACAGTTCTTACAATAACAAGTATAGGTACATTACTTATTATAACAAACTTAATGTATTTGCTTATTAATAAATTATTGTAAGTTAATGAAACATTTTTGTTTTTTCCATCTACATTTTTTGTATGAAATCATTTATGAAATAATCTTACTTAACCTGTTGTACAATAATAATAACAACAATAATGCCCTTTTTGAATTTGGATTTACAGAAACTTTTAATGTGAAATATTTTTTATATTTTAATATTAATTAAAATATTTTGATATTAAATTTTTGCATACTTAAATAAAAAAATATACAAATATATTGGTTGGTTCTCATGCAATTACATTTTTTCAAATTTGGTGGTACATTAGCTGCTGGTAGTTAAATGTTTACAGGGAAGAAATTTAAATATATATTTTCATTATTTTGTCTTGTTTGCTTTTTTATCACGAAAGTTTCTTTTGACAATATAAGAAAGATTTGTTTTGTATATAAAATACTAAATTTGTTATCGTTTTGCTGCTCCATCAGCATCCAATGCTGAAAAGAATTTATAACATTAATTTATTATAAAAATATATGTATTCTGAAAAGTAATAAACTGGTAAACAATGTAATAGAAAACTATAAACTGTTGTCTGTTTAGTGATTTAAGAAAATGTTCACTTGGAGAGCACTTTCTATCATAACCTATGTAAAAATATTCAACATATCACGAGTTGAATTTTTGTTAATACCAATACTTACTTTTTCCATCGCATGCTACAATTTTTACTTTATCTACTATCGCAACCTCCTGAACTTCACGGAATTCAACATCATTTAGCATAAAAGTCCATACATTATCACAAAATCTATATGTGTTTAATTTGCCAGCCTGTAAAAATAAGTCAATACATTTAACTCAGGCTCTTTCCAAATGCAATAAATTCAAACAAAAATTATTTTCAAACAGCTAAAGAGTCTTACTTTAAATGTAAGTCTTGACTTAACTCTCGTTGCTAGAGCTTGATTAATAGCTTTGTCAAATTGTAGCAATACCTTTAGTGCAAGCTGTGGGGTTATTTGTCCGAACTGTAATTTATATTATCATTATTAGATAATATATAATAAAATATAATAAAAACACTTTCTGGATGGATTGCTAATACGTTAGATATGATAAAATATATCATAATTTTTTAAATTCTAACAGAATTTACTTTCAGTTTTATAAAGAATACATATAAGGGAATCTGTTGCATGAATTGCTTGTTATCTTTTTGATCCCTTAGCACAAATAAAATTTATTACAGCATCAACAATAAACTTAACTAATGTAAATTGTATTATCATTTATTCAAAACAAATTAATTTTTTTATATATACTTTATATCTAAAATACAAAAGCTAACCTATCTCATACCGTTACACATTTACCTGCATTAGTTCGTCGAGGGTCTCTTGCAACGTAACTCCTAACGTCGTGTTTCTATACAATTGATAAGACATTTTTCTAAAAATACCTCGTAATAATATGGAAAGTAATAATCCCAAATTGTGAAGCGTCTATCGTCAAACAACAATATTCCTTCGCATATCTCGGCTCTGACGTATATACATCTGATGCAGGGCTACAGGCTACAGCGCTCTCGCGGCTCTTCAGTAGTTTTAAGAACGAGCACATGCAGCGCGGCGCACGTCATGAAACATTAATGCCGTAAGGTATTCAGGCGAATTTGCCTAGTCACATGAAGCGTACGCAAATGAGTCAATTATGCGGCAGTACAGGAGGATGCGGCAATACAGCGCTTCTTTCGACATGTGATGTACACCGCCAGGTGTACATTGTTTGTAACGCTAATTGTAAGTGGATTGCAACCTCTAACTATTGCTAGAGAGAATTCTACTATTGCATTTGGTCGTTCTCTCTCTTTCTCATTCTCTCTCTATGAAGCTAAACACATACCCATGTAATTAAGGGTACGTTTCACTTAACGCTCGCAACGCCCTTGGAATCATTTCATCTTTGTTGTTTATCAAATATTAAACAAAAACAATAATGCTCGCGAGTGTTGCGAGCGTTAGCGGAGCGCGCTGAAAATACATAAAATATCTGATTATTGTGATTGGTTCCCTCCTTTTAGCGTTTCGATGTTTCTTAAACTGCGTTTTAACAATTGACAATTTCAGAGCGTAGTCAGTTACGCGCCGCGTGCCGCGACGGATCGCGGAGTTCGCTCGAGTTTTAATTGCTCCGTATTTTTCGCGATCATTATTGTAAGAGTGAACTTGGCGCTAATAGAATTATCGCCAGTGGTTTCAGATCATCGGGCGTTCGTTGTAAGGTCATATACAGTTGTCATTGTGCCAATATATCGTGATTTCGACTCCTCTTAACCTGTGCTGGAAATCGATCGAGATCCCAGCATACCTCACGCTATTACTTTCTCGTCGAAATGCCGGGAGAAGCGCAAGTGGTGCGTGATTATCATCAGGTACGTCGTTGTTCTTTATACAATTAATAATTCTATCGATTACATTCTGTCGCGATGCTTCGCTATTACAACGATATTTGTAAAAACGGATAAAATATCCGATCATTGTGATTGGTTCCTTCCTCTTATTAGCGTTTCGATGTTTCTTACACTGCGCTTCAACAATTGACAACTTCAGAGCGTAGTCGGTTACGTTACGCACCGCGCCGCGACGGATCACAGAGTCGAGTTCTAATTGCTCCGTATTTTTCGCGATCATTATATTGTAAGAGTGAACATTTCGTTAATAGAATTGTCGCCAGTGGTTCCAGATCATCGGGCGTTCGTCGTAAGGTCGTACACGATTGTAATTGTGCCAATATCTCGTGATTTCGACTCCTACTAACCTATACTGGAAATTGATCGAAATCCTCGCATACCTCACGCCATTACTTTCCCGCCGAAATGCTGCGAGAAGCGCAAGTGGTACGTGATTATCATCAGGTACGTCGTTGTTCTTTATGGAATTAATTGTATCGATTACATCTGTCGCGCGACGCTTCGCTATTACGACGTTATTTGAAATAAACTTTCCGTCGCGTCGCCGGTAACAAAATGTCGGATGCCTCGAGTGGCTAAAGTTTCGAACGACCGAGGGGAGTACGGCTTGAATTTCACCGCGCTGTTTCACGCCGTCGAGAAACGCGCGTTTGCGCGGTGAATATTGCGAATCGAGCCATTCTTATTGACATTGCCTCGCCATTCTCCTCCCTGTGCTCTGAATTTCTAAAGTCTAGGTAATCCCGAGTTGACGTAACGGGTGAGGCGTGAAGAGAGGCGGGGGGTGAGGGAGGGAGGGAGCAGGGGGTTAGAGTGTAGGACAAATCTCTAACGAGGTAACTCGAGCGCCGATTGCCCGCAATGTTTATGCCCCTCTGATTCGTAAGCGGCTGCTTTCGCGGCGCTGCTTTTAGAAAGATAATCACGCGACTATCTCGTGATCTAATGCGCCCGTAGAAAATAACGTTAAAGGGATCACTTAAAGAGAAGTTAATTGTTTTAATTCCTTTATTGCGAAATTGTTCCCTGCACTTAGGTTCGAGTAACTAGGTTACGTTTTTGATATACACTGCCAGTACTGAAAATAAGTATTTTATTTTATATTTATATTTTGTTACGTATAATATTATATTCATATATTACATTAATGTTGAATCAACATTGAATTACAAGATTGCGAATGTTGCAGCAACATCGCGAAATGTAGATTCAACGTTGAAAACATTCCAGACAGTACACAATATTTATCATAAATATTTATAAATATTTATTATTTATTTTTGTAAATATTACATATATATTTTGTAGATGCTTTATATACACGTAGGAAAAAGATCATAAAATCTTTATTCAAAATGTTATTAAAATATAGCTTACATATTTTATAATTATTTTTATTTGATATTTAAGGTAAATCTTTATAATCTGCTTAATCTGAAGATATAAAAATATTTATGAAATATTTTGTAAATATTTATAAAATATTTCAATAATTATTATAAATATTTTATAAATCTTTTAAAAATAATGTGTGCTATCTGGGACGTCACAGAAATGTTTAATGTCCGTTGAATCTATGTCTCAAATTACAGACATTGTAATTCAATATTAATTCAGCATTGATTTTACATTTATTCACTGTATAAATAATGATTTTATTAATATTAAGCACATTTTATTTTTAAGAAAATTATGAATAAAATAAATGTGTAAAATTAGTTTATAAATTGTTGAAAAAATTTAAATTTAAAAAATACTATTAATTCTTATTATTTAAAATTAATTCTTTTGCTTTTCTAAAATGTACTGTTTACACATGTAGATAAAATTATATTTTAGAATGTCAGAACGACAAATAATCAAAAATAAATATTATTTTTTAAAATTAGATTCTTTTTTTTGACAATTTAGAAATTAATTGCACATTTATTTTATTTAATTTTTTAACAGTATAAAAGTAATTTTAAATCTTTGCAAAATTGAGAATTATTTTATGTAATTAGGTTTGTTTTTATTAACAAATTAAATTTGTATATTACTTTTTATTAAAAAATTAATATTTTTTATAATTCTATAATATTATTTATTATATGTATATTTTATACAATTTAATTCTATTTATTTGATTTTTTATTTTTGTTCATTTTTGACAAAAAAAATATTGATGATAATTTGTTTTACGTCATTTTAATGTTGCAACTACATTAATAATTAATATAGAAAAATAAATATAGATTTAATATTGAAAAAACATTCGCATTCAGCATTCAACATTGCAATATCTTTTCAATATTTTTTCAATGTTTTATGCTGTATGGGATTGATTTTCAGTACTGATAGTGTACATCGGGACACGACTTTAGTAATGTCTAAAAATAATTTTTTTAATTTGTCAGCATTTAAAACTTGTACAACTTTATTTTAATTCATTCCAATTTTGGTGAATGTTTTATATTATTTGTGATATAAGAAATATGAATTTAGATTTAAAAATTAAAGACTTTGATTTAAGCATTTTTTAATATTATTTAATATTAGTTTTGATTATATTTTTATACATTATTTAAAATAAGATATCTTGTATAAACACTGTATAACTTATTAGCTTATGTTACAAATAAAAAAGTATAAAAACCTAATCTTAATATTTTCTTGTTACAAGATGTACAAGAACTACATATAATTTTGGTAATACTAAGTTATATTATTTATATGACATTTGATCTTTTTTTTCTTTTAATTTTTACTCTTTTGGAATATATTAATTATAATATGAATGTACATACGTTATATTATAGGTAGCAAATAGTTGATTTTACTAGAAATTAATTAAAAGCTAGAAAATATTTAATTATAATTTAATAAAATGTAAATAATAATATTTGTAATATAACCAGTATGCCATATATTAATACCATAATAATAATACTAATGAAAAAAAAAGAAAAATATACTATTTTTTATTATATTGAGATGACATATTTCAAACAAAATATTGTCAAAAGGTAGAATTAGTGAAAAGTTCTTCAGTACGTCAAATAAAAAAATTTAATTAAAATTAATCGCGCAATATTTCAAGCAATTTTTAACGAAAGCTGTAATTTTACGTCGTCACGAGTCGTGGCAGGATCGTTTTCTACTTTTTATAAATTCGCACGCGCGCTGGGCGGAAAGTAAATGCGAGAAGCCTTATAGCTATCCGTTTGGTTCAAATACTCGAGTAATTGCCAGCGGAAAGTTCGGCTTGCATGCAAAACTTTCCTTGGTAGAAGAGGCACAAAGCCTTTCGAGCCGGAAATGAATAAGCAGCTCCCATGAACTTGGCGCACGAAAGTGTATCTGTCTCTCCGTCGTACCAGGTGTTTCGTTAGATTTATTAGCCTCGATCGTCACTTTTAAACAATTTGCAAATCAAAGCCTAGAATGAGATATTTCTTCGTATAGCTCGAGGTCTGGCCACCAGACCTTTATAGAGATAAGAGAGTAACTTCTATTATTATATATCAATAACATTTTTTTTTACGAATTTAGAATTTGAAATTTGGAATTAATTTTTTTCTTTTGGAAACATTAAGAGATGGTAATAATTACAACACTTATATATACATTTAAGAAATAAGGTGTTAATTTTAAGTAGATGCATGCGGATTTATATGAAACTTGAGCAAATTTAAAATTGTTTAGAGTTTAACGCAGATTAATGAATAAACCGTTCTATCTCTGTATACGCAAACTATAACGATAAATTAAGGTCAAGGAGAGCTGAAATTAGTTGTTCAACTTTATAATATAATTATTTCAATTTTATACAAATCATAACAAAATTAAACTAATTAAAACAAAATGAACATGTTTTTGACTGACTCGTCCTTAACGCAGATTAATAATATCTTTAAAACTTAATCGACTGAACTGAAACTTGGTCGAGTTTAAAAACTCGATGAGATGTAGGAATTGTTCCATTCAGTTTTTCATAAAGGGAAGATTATAGTTCTGTGAGTTTCTTCGTGGCGGAAAGAAAGTGAGACAAAGTTCGAAATGACGTCGCTCGTGTAGAATGTAAAGGTGTTGACGTTATCGTTAGAATGAAAATAAGAAGTTAAGAAAAAGCACGATAAAAAGATCTTCGTAGGGGCGAATAACGGGAAGACGACTGGTCCAGTGGAAGGTCTCGTTTGTGAAGAAGAAAGGAGGGTTGACTTTTTGGTGGCCGTGCGAGCAAGATGGTCGCATCGATCGAATTCTGTGCGACGCGGGAGCAAAATGAAAGACATCTTTAAGAGTAGTATAGCACGGTCTGTAATAGGGGGTGAATGTGGATGTCGGCGAACGATGGGGATCGCGTACGCGGGCACAGAGTAAAATCCATCCGCGTGACTATTTATGTAGCTCGCCTTTCAGAAACTTTGCAAGAACAATTTATTACGAATATACGTGCCATTTTGGGGACGGAGTGAGAGGGGGATTAAAACTTTATCATGACACTAAGAATTTTATCTACGACTAGGGAGAATCGGTTTTCTTTATCGACAACAGAATAGTTAGATCGGATGCTGGAGGAAATCGGAGCGGAAGGCATTTTCAATATAGCTTTCACAAATAATACAATAAATGCTTATACTGTTTTCTTACCGTCGTTACATGTAATATGGAAGTAATAAAATGTACGTAAAACTGTTTATTAGATCAGTATTTTTATTAATTTTAATGGACGGTTTTTTAATTAATAATCAACATATTATGGCAACTATTAAAATCTTTTATAACTAATTGACATTCAGTGTTTATGTTATAAACTTTTCATTAACTATTTATTTAAAAACATTAAGTACAATAAATATAAGTAGTAAATACATAATTGAAAATGATTAAAGAGAGAAAAATAAAATGAATTATTTCATAATAAAAAACTTTAATAGAAAGAAGTATTGTTATCGTATTTTTAAATTTTATCTGAAAAAAGAAATTTACTTTCTTAAAAGAAGTTTTTTTCCGTTTGTTAAAAATCAATTTTAGTACACTGCTACTTTTTATTGCTAGTAGGACTGGGGCATTAGGTCAACGCTTTTAGATTTAATCTATAAACTTAGAGATTTGATTAGGCGATAGTATATCGTTGGGATAGATCAGACTGACAGGGGCATGGGATTATAATTGGCTAAATGAATTGCCTTATGCACGTATGCAATAGTGAGGAAAAATATAGCAAAAAAAGAATTCTTGAGAACATAATTTATTGTACTATATCAGTAGTATAGATATACAACAGATATACATTTAAATTGTTGCATTAATGGTAAAATTTAAACAAGATAATTATTTATTATAATTTAGATAAGTAATTTTATTTTTTGCATAATTACTCGAAAAATTGTTATCGTTCTAATTGTGAAGTAATTATAATAATTATTTAAATTAGAAGAGAGGAAATGAAAAAAATCTACTTATTATTGTACATTGCCGATTTACTTGAAATTACATATTATTTCTACAATGTAACCATATTAGAGGAAAAAAGACAGGAAGGAAGGAAGGAAGGAAGGGAAGAAAAAGGGAAAAGAGATATTGGTGAGAAGGAAAAAGAGATTTCCGAGTTGTGAGAGAAATAAATGAAACAGTGATTGAGAAGGAGTGGGCGAGTTATATAAGGTGTATGCATGCACAAAGTGATTATATCAGGATTATTTTCGTGGAAGCAAAACTTGCATCGTTTCTTTTTTAATGAAAATTGAGTTAACTGCTCTTATTTACAAGTTTCAAATTCCTGTATTAAATGTTTAAACGTTGAATTAATTTTATTAAAAAATTATGTCAAGTGCAATTTAAAGTTTATCTATATATTTTTTAAAGTTTAATATACGTATTTAAATCATTATACAAATAACTTATAAACTATATAAATAATTTGGTAATTACACACACGTACTCGTACATACACATACATGTACACGTATGTAATTTTCAATTTTTTTATAGTTCAGAAAATTGTTCCCTCAATTTGAAATCATCATTCCTTTAATATGAATCCTACTGTTTATAGGATTGCGCGTTAGGATTAGGACACCCTGTAGGGAGAATAGCGATAAGCGTCGGCCGTTGCCAGGGCAATGAATCGCAGATTGACGCAGGCGTCGCGACGTCCAGCCGCGTGCCCATCCCCCGCGCGTATTTCACCCTCTCTCTTTCCTGCCGAAGCGTGCCACTGCTTAAAGCGTGCACCTCGCCCGGTTCACCCCCTGTTCCTTCCCTACTCATGACACAGACGGTTAAATTCGCGAAGTTTGTCGCATTATGATTTATACTGGAAAATTCCGTCGGTGTCGACTTTGTAAGCCATAGCTCGATATTTCTTTCGATTGATTTCAGAATTGCTATTCAATTATATTTCACGTTTGGATTTTGTTACAGATGAATATGCATGCTTTGCATTGCGGCATTCTGATATTCCATTTCTCGTGTAATCGAGAATATTTTCTGAAGAATGTTCGGGATTGGTAATTGTTTTACAATGATGTAGCTTACAGCATAACATTATTTGTAAAACAATTAGTGGTAATTTATTTACCTTTGACGTCTTATACTTTATTTGTCAATTTTAATATTAAATAAACTAACTGCATACAATGTTTGAAATACATAATGGATTAGCAGAATATTATACACGTTATAAATGTTACACAATTGCAGATTATGCATCTTACAAATCTGTATGAGGTTCTGTTTATATAAATTGTGATCGATATCAATTTGACTTATTTCACGAAAGTTTTGAACTTTAGTAATACTATAATAAAATTTAATTGGACCTTTTTCGCGGAAAGCCTCAAAAGTTAATATCTATTCAGAGTTTAAGAAATATGCAAAATTCAAGTTAACTCTAGCACCAGCGTCAAGTGACATAAATCTGGAATTTTGTACATAAAAAGGTAATTGTAAGTTGTACTATTCAAAATTCCAATTTGAAGTGTAGAGTTGTAGTAAGCCAAATAAATAGGAGCAAGTATGTTCCTTGATTAAACTGAAACTGTGTTGCAATTTTTATATAGCATTTTGTTCTATTTTCTAATATGAGATTTTCCTCTTTTATTCTTCTTTTTCTTCTCTCTTACACGCAGCACTTCTATAAATATAACATTTCACAATAAAAAGTATTTTTCTTCTAGGTAAAATGTAATTCTCAGAATTTAACATATTTGTATAATAGGAGATTTTTATTGAACAAAGAATATATCAGAGAGAAAAAAACACTGTCATTATTTTACGAGTATAATTTATTTCTAAAAGTACAATTAAAAAACTTACTCGTAACTATTTTATCTCAATATTGTTAAGTTTCAGATAGTTTCCGTGTGCAACAAATATTACCTGTAAATACTTGTTCAAAGCTCAGGTACAGTTATTTGCGTATCTCGCAAAGTATCTCATGCGCGTACTGTACAATGTATAGATGATCTATTAACATCAAAGCGTGACAATTTGGAGCGGCATGCTCGCTGATTATCGGATCGCGTCGCGAGTGTGTCGCGCTACTCCAAAGTTCGCCCCGCGACTCGGTGGACCGGCCGCGAGCCGCGTACATTAGTAGGTAGTGCGCATCCCCAGGGTAAGAAGCAAGTAAGAGAGAGAGAGAGAGAGAGAGAGAGAGAAGGCAGGAGGAGATGGTAGGAGGATAGAAGGAGCCGCGCGCGCGAGATATATAGAGCGTATGTCGCGGTAGCATCGTCGTCGGCTCGAGCCGTGGGGTTGGGTGGAAAAAGTTGGGTGAAACTTGAAGGAGAAGCGGAGAAGGAAGCGCGCAGGATATACGGGGAGGAAAGGGTGGCACGCGCTGCGCGGAGACGAAGCGGAGAATCGGAATGAAAGAAGGGGTAGGGGGAGGGGTTGAATCTGGAAAGAAGAGGGAAGTTTGGCGGAGACGCGCCGTAGGCAACACATCGTTGGGTTGCTACTGGTAAACGTGGAAGCGCCGAAGGTGATCGCGCCCGGAGTTGAATAGTGGTAGTAGCTATGGCGACGTTGGTGGTGGTGCGGACGGTAGAGCGGTAGTGGTGGATCTCGACGGTGCGTCCCGACGCGCGCCGAGAAAGTTTCGTCGAGAAACGCGGCGTGCGCGGAGTGTGAGAACGCGCGCGGCAGCGGCGGCGGTGGTGGCGGCGGCGGTAGCGGCGGCGGCGGCGGCGGCGGCGGCAGCGGCGGACGACGAGCGAGAAAGAGGGCCAGGGAGAAAGTTGGGGGTGAGTCTCGCGCGCGCGGGGGTGAGAGACGCGGGATAGAGTTTGGAGCGAGAGTCCGGAGGACGGCGGCAACGCGATGCGGAGGCAAGGTTTTCGTCTCCAGTTCCCGCTAAGCGGCCGACAGGTTTGGAACGAGCGAGCGCGGGCTGCGGTGTACGCTCGCGCGACACGCGGGCTAGCGTGTTTCACCCGTTTGTATATATATACATATGTATATATATATATATATATATATATATATATATATATATATATATATATATATATATATAGGGTCCATATCATATACATATAAAGAGGGTACATAGCGTGCGCGTAGTGACGGTTGTCGCGCGCTAAGGGAGGCCGACGGTACACGTGGCCACGCGCTACCAACGACGACGACGACGACGACGCGGCCTACCGCGGCGGTGACCGGCGGCACGCGGCGTGGGACGGTCGGAATCGCTCGCGCGGGTTCACGCGTGCTACCGCGGTGGTCGAGTTCACGCGTGGCACTACGGCCGCGGAGGGCCGTGAGCGAGCGAGCGAGGTCGACGAGCGCGCGGCCACCCTCCTCCTACCGCGCGGGTCCGCGTCACCTCTCTCTCTTCTCCTTCTTCGGTGCGTTCTCCTCCTCATCCTCCTTCTCCATCTCCTCCTCCTCCACCTCCTCCTCTTCTTCCTTCTCCACCTTCACCGGCTCCTACTCTCGTTACTTTGCCTCTCTCTTCCTCATGTTCTCTACCCCTAGTGAGATATTGATTTCCCTTAGCTGACTCCCACGAGGGCAGGCGGCAGGCAACCAGGTACGGCTACCGTGCCACGAGTAGACAGCTTCCGACAATCAGAAAGAAACCATTGTATGCACTTCGCTGATCTATGTTGAGCGGATGTAGCGCATTTCGTTCATCTTCGTTTTTCTATTTGGCGTGATAGGACTCGCGTGTTTTCAGTCCCACTCGATTCGGTAGAGAGGTACTTTTCTAAACATCCGCCACGTGCTTTGTGCGCTCGCGCTATTGTTTCCCAAGATTTCCATTTGAATCACTAATAGCAGGAAAATGGTTGAATGCGCTGATCGTTGTAAATCAACTCCGTCAACTCCAAAGATATAATTTCCATATAATTTGCATAATTACATATATTTATCAATAGATAAAACATTTCATTATCTATTAATCAATATTAACGCGATTAATTATTTACCATACTTATACACATTTAGAGATTGTACATTGTAGACACAGTTTCTAGTTGATAAATTATCTATTATTGATTCATTTTGTTTTTAACTGTTGTTTTTCAAAAAATATCGTGCCAAAATAGATAGCATTCTCTCAATAAGTGAGAGGGATACGTTTAATATTCAGCTCGCTGTTCATCCGAGAATATTAGTTTCTTCCCAACTATCCCCGCCGCCTCGTGAGTAAACGCTCTCGCGTAGCTGTTGTTTGATAATCTGTAGATGTTTCGACAAAGTTTCGCGAAGTGCGCGGCCATGTTGGTGCCTGCGCATTGCCGGCGCCGACGAATTCGCGGAGTGACATAAAACTTTTTTATTTACCGCGTTCGTGCTTACACACAGAGACAGAGAAAGGGTGAATAGGAAAGGGGGTGGCTCGGGGCCGCGCGGAAGGAACCGTTTCCCCTACTCGAAGTCTACCTACCTCGTATATAATCGCTGAACCCCCAACCCCCACCCTCAAACCCAACCCCAACCCCAACCCCAGCCGCCGCCGCCTGCCGCTTTCCAGCAAAGTTTTCCGGAGATCCTGGAAACTGCGAGAAACGACGAGGGTGAAGAGGGGTCGCGCGCGCCCGACGGAGGGGAGAAACGACGATCGCTCACCACCACCACCCCCGTGCACTCTCGCTAGCATCCCTTTTCAGCGGATTCTAACCTAGTAACGAGTTTTGCTCTGTCGGTAACGCCAGGACGCGTGCCAGCGATAAACGTGTCGCGTGCTGCGCTGACGGAAGGGATGAGTAAAGTGGAACACGACGCGAGATACGATTGCCGTGAGATGACTTGTCGTAATCGCGCATATCCTGCGCTCTAGTTCAACAAGATGTGCGGGACGTGACAACGTGTAAATCGCGCGGATAGTTTGGCGCATCGCGAGGTTTAATCAAGACGCTTGAGGTATGAATTATTCGCCTACATTACAAGTATTACGCTTAAGTCGATTGGATGACAGTGGGTAAAGACTTTTTTTTTTACACTACATGTTGTACATTGCCCAAGTTGACAGATGTTCTCCCCTGTCACGTGTGTCTTCCCATTGATATCCACTTGAGTAATTCGAGAATTAATTGTGAACAAGTTTCAGCAATATTTTACATTGTTCGACATTCAACAAGCTTCATTTTTTTTGTGTCTTGTAAGTTTTTAACAACGTGTGAAATAGACACTTTTTGTGATTTTTCTTAAACATTTTCAGTATTGCGCACATCATTAAAGTCGAAAGAATTTTTACTTCACTAATTCTTCAGTTGTTCTTGATAATTCCGTGGTCACTTTACATTCTCTTCTTTTATCAAATTGAAGTATGCGTGTAACGAGCTACTACAGCGGCTGTAGAGCTATTTAAGCGCACGATGAAACTTGGGCAAACATGATATTTATGCTGGAGCAGGCCAGGTCAGCTGATCGTCTGCTGGCCCGACTATATAACGATGCTTGTTGTGAGAGTATCAACGCTTTTGATTATCGGGATTCCGAACGCGCAGACTCAATGCGAGATTAATCCTACGCGAGGGAACCCCTTTCACTACGAACTTGCCAATACCAATCCGTCGCACGTTCGAAAGTTTCGCGAGCGTCGAAAACTTTTGCGCCTCCTCTCTCACTGAGCGAATTCTGTCGGAAACCAAAAACTCTAATCCATGCCGCGCAATTAATTGCCGGACGTAAGAAAACGATTGTAAATATATAATACCATCAATTTAGAAAACCTCGATAATTGGCACAGTCAAAAGTTATTATTATACAGTTTTACACTCTCTTTGTCTGTTTTTTTACATTTAACATAGCTTAACTTTCACAGTCAATTTTATGTAAATTTTTCACGATTTTTTAATATTTTAATATTAAAAAATTTTTTAATTATATTTTGTATAAAATATTTTACACGTTGTAACGTTTATAATATGTTCACATGAAATTGCTATCGTTTATTAGTTTACATTTTTAATAGGAATCTTAAATACGGTCAATAATACTGACAGTATGCGTCAATATTTTTTACAACCTGAAGTTGTTTTTGCGATTATGTCATTCATGATTGTGGAACTTATACTGACGGAAATACTGTCCTCTTCGCACAATTGGTATTACTGTCAATATCTTTACTACATACCGATGCTTGAGAATAAAAAATTTTGGATTATTTCATTACTCTATATTCTATATTAATATTAATTATAATCACACACGATCAATGATATTGTCAGTATTTTTGATCCTGAACGTGTAAGGTTCCTATTATATATTATAAAAGTAATATTGCGTAATATTGAATAGCTGAAGAATTTTTTTCACGTCGAGTCTCATGTGAATAGGATGGTTGTATCGGAGATGATTTTTATTGTTTTATCTTATTGTTAAACTCGCATTTCGTTTACGCTTTGAACGTCTATTTCATTCGCGCGGGATGCTGCGAAAGGAGCCCGCGCTTTTTGCTCCCGCGTATGAAACGCGTCATAAACAATGTTCTGACTGCGTTTAGTAGCGCATGCGACGATGGCTCGATGCATAGCAAAGTACTAATTAAGCCGACTCCCGTGGTGTAATTCCGCGTTGTCGGTATTGTGCTTCGAATTCCACCAAGTGGCTGTTGGCCGAGCGCTTTTGGAGTCTCCCGGAGCGTGGTCCGAGGCCTTTCAACCCCGATTCCATGGCGCGTGCGTCTTGTTCTCGACATAGTCGTTGACGTAGTTGTTGACGTTCACGTCGTAATCCTTGTCGTTTCCTGTTATTCTTCGACGTAGAATCTCAGATGAGCACAAATTTCAGCTTAATTTCATATCGTTTTGTACCTTTTTATGTAAACACCGACGTATCGTTTCGCGGATAAGCTTCATATTTTGTTTTGTCGCAATTTTTTTTATTTTCTCTCCATATTGCGCATTATTATGATATGCACAATAGCGCGTTATGAAAGGGAGAGCCATTAGTTACATGTGAATCTTCAACATTTTTTATTTACGTTGAAAAATTTAGAAACAATATTCGCGCAAGCTATTACATTACAAATGTAAGTGACTGCAGTTTTGATATTAAGTATGCGCAGGGAAAGAGGAGTAATTTCTCTAACGCATTAGATTAATTAACGTCTTGTCAAAGGAGTAATTATTTATTAACAGATCAAGTACGTGAGCGCATTGATATTGATGAAAAATTACATTTTGTTTGTATGTTTAAAATTGTTGCATACACGAAACGATACTTTTGCATCCATTAGTGCTGTTGACTTTACGATATTTCAAATTTGTTATTTGGAATTTCCATTGGTATTTATATGTATGTGCATGTGTGTAAGTCAATAGAATATATTTCAAAATGATATATCATATATTGGACAAATAAAATTTGAATTAAACGAAAAAAAAAAATTAATTTCCGAGTTTCTTATAAAGTCATCTTATAAACATCTATTTAGTAAAAGTAGCAATGAAGATGAAAATAACCAGTAGTATTCTATTCCTGTGAAAGCTATTTCGAATACATGCCATATTTCTCTTCTTATTCCATTTTGGTCCAGCATACGATAACATGTTGTAATAGGAGACGGTAAGAGGGATGTAAACTTAATGGGACAAGGATAGGGTTTGAATTGAAATAATACATTTTCGTATAATCCCAGCTGTATTTTTATGAGATCTGAATACATAAATGCAACTTGTTCTCTTTTTAATACTATTGCAGAAAGCAATAACGCATTTAGATAATTTTGTAACGATGTAACTTGGAAGGAGTTTGAATCGATTGAAAGAAGAAATAAATTTAAAGAAGAATATGTCGGTGTGGAAATTTTTATGGAAGACAAGCTTAATCTTCGTAATTTCTTTCAGAATTTCGTTATGTTTGCAAAGGAGACGCGAACACAGATACTCGTGACGAAAGTTGGAATCACGTCGTTGAATCGACACGTTTCTTTATGAGCTCAGTCAACCATTGGTCCTCTTTTTTTTATGGTTCCTATTTCTTTTCTCCATCTAACCTTCTGTATCCGATGAATGTCGCTTCAAAAGTTCGGAACGTCGAAACTTTACTAGAGCGCAAGCTTCCGTGTCGTACACTTCGCTGTCGCGATGGGAAGTATGAATCTATCATAGTCATCCGCATCTTCTGGACAGTTCCCTCGAGCAGATCTCTGTTTTCAACAATAATATGCTCGCACGCGCGCCCATTTATTACGGGCGGAATATTTTTACGGTGGCTTTTTGTCGCCAAACATGCGAATGGAAAGTCCGAGTCATTAAAGTCTTTGTTTGCCGGAAGAACTGACGTTTTGAAATGAGCGATTGCGACGATATCTCAAGTTACGGTATCCGCCCGGTAGTCGTCGTCGTGCTGACTCTCGGCGAAAAGACTCGAGATCGTCGAGAAGTTGCGGATGCCGGAACAGACGAATGGGAAGTAACGGAGAGCCAATCGTGCGGCTATAATAGCCACGCAAAACTAGTTGGAGAAGTATTGGCACGGGACATCGGATGTCCGATCGACCGAGACTCTAAGTTTGCGTCTGCATAGTCAAGGAAAGATAATGTAAAAAAAAAAAAAAAAAACGAAAAGAGATAATCGGAAATCACTTTGGAAGTATCTTCCGTTATTCGCGATTAATAGATGATCGCGTTCTAACGATGAAATTTATAACTGAAATAACGCAGTTCGCACAAATAAAAATGAATCATACGCTTGAAAAACAAGAGAAAAAGTATTTGTTTCGAAGAGAATGAAGTTAAAAGCATATATCTCACATTTCGCACAAATAATCCTTTATTTTTGATTTTATTGATTTCGTAAATGAATTTGTCATTGTTTTCATTTTAACTACCGATAATCTAGTCGTGTGAGTGCGCACAGAATTGTAGTATACAATTTGTGGTTGATTTATAACTTTTATTTTGTAATATGCAGATAGGAATTATATAAACAGAATCACAGACACATAACTCGATACGCTTTACCGCAATATCGTGTTTGTACAGATAGGACAAATATATTTATTCGTATCCTAATTTTTATAGCATTTGCTATAAAGTTTCATATATGATTGCTTCAATGTAATTTTAGTAGTATTTAATCTGGCAAGTACCCAAGCTAAAAATTTTATTTGCGATATGCTACTTAAGATGCTGATTTTGAAAATGCGTTGTGGAAATTTTAATTGTTATGAATATTTTATCGATAATACAAACGTTCGGCTGAAACGATGATTTCGATAACCGTTCTTAGTCTCGGCCTCTCACTCTCCGACTTGCAGCATCGGGGCGTCAGCCCACCGCGGCGCGGCAAAGAGAGTGGGGAAGTTTACGTCGTAAACTTCGGGTCTTAAGGGTGGAATTATAGTTCGGCGAAGCGAGCGCTGCGCTACGCAGTTGTTACCACGACGAGCGCTTTAAAAGTTGGTCCCGGCTCTTCGTGTTGGTTCGAGAGGGGTGCAGGGAAGTGGATTCCGGGGGAATGGGGAGCGGGACGATGTGAAAGGAGCGAGAAGGGGGTGGAGACGCGGTTAAGTTGCCAGGAAACTTTGGTAAAACTGAAAAGTTAATTTCGTCGTGTTAAATTACTCGAGCGCCCGGGCATTAAACTTGCAAAAGTTGGTCGGATGACTGAAATACGTATCCTCCCTCTTCTCTTCTTCTTCTTCTTCTTCTCCTTATCCCCCTTCTTTTCCGCTTTGCTTTTGCTTTTGCTAACTGATCTAAGACGCGAAAAGATAGTGTGATTTGATTGCTTGCTCCGAATTGGAATGTTGTAAAAGAGAAAACACAGTGCTACAAAATAGAAATTATTTAATGCTAAATTTAAATATTTGTTAATTCACCAAATGTACTCTAATATAATTAAAATGTACTCTAGATTAAATTTATTCATCTTTTCATCCTTTGAATAGTCAAAGTTGTATAATTGCTCAATTAATTAATATTCTATTATTGTTTATACGTCAGTCATACAACATTAGTGCTCCATTAAAGTCATCTCGTATATTAAAGTTATATTGAATTCATCTGCTGTATGTAATTTTACCGTAATATTGTAGGTTATTACATAATAATATTACGTAATATTCCTTTAAAAAACTAATATTTAAATTATAAGTGTAATATAAAAATGAAACAAATTTTTGTACAAATAAAATTTTAAATTCACATTAAAAAAAAAAAAATTTTACTTAAAAATAATAACAGTTTATTTTCAAATAAATTATACTTTTTTTAAAGAATCTTTCATAATTTTTAAATAAGTCGGAATAATATTTTATACTGAAAATTTGTAAATAATAATTTTTATAATATTTTTACTAAATAAAAATTAATTTCACATTATTTAGAAGTTTATAGAAAAATTTGTTAGCTTAAAAACATCTTTTACATTTTTTATAAAAACTTCATGTTTAATATATTTAAACTTTTGTGTTTAAATACTTATTAAAATAGTGTATTATGACGTGGCACGTCTTGTAAAATCTGCTAAGCGAATCCATTGCGGATGTGATCGATCACACTTTATTTAATTCTCGGGTCGCGTTCCAATTCGGTTGAAGTTCAGAAGAGTACGATCGTAACAGGCGATGCACGTTTATGGCAAATCGATTGAGAGGAAATAGGAAGAAGCGGAAAAAGAGTTGAGATATCGTCTTGCAAAAATCCACTTATTCGCGTGATTTATTGTAGATACAGTGAATTTTTTATTAAAAGATCATAGATAATTTATGAATTTATCTATATGAATTGGAATGTAAGATTATGCAACGGTATTGTAATCAGATATGCGAGTTTTTCAAAATCACCAAACGTATTTTCGCATTAAGATAGTAACGGAGCAAATTAAAAATAGTTGATTACAAATACATTAAGTAATTATATGATATAATCTTGATTTGAAATTGTAATCATATAATAAAACCTTGCTTTTTTAAAATTATTTTAAACTGATTTATTTTTGACAGGCTTTTTATTAAAAAACTTAATCGCTAATGTTTATCATGTAAAAAATTACAAAGTAAAGACTTTTGTAAGAATAATATAAAAGTAATTCATTAAATATGCATGCGTGAACCTAGTATATCACAGACTTGGACATATTATACATCTTTTTTAGAAGTTTTTTATTTATTAAGCAATGCCGATTTCCATATCAAGGACAACTAATTAGAGTTATGTATATACATTATGGTTGAATGCGTCTAATCGATCGGCACGAGCGGTCGTTGCGATTCGCTGATCAAAGCCGGTAATATTTGCAGCTATTTGTATCTACTGTGAATTGCATCAAAATTAATCCCAACATATTCACTGCATTCGTTATATAACTGTGATATCCTGTTATATGTTCTTATCTATTATATTAAAAAAATGATTGAAATCATTCAGGCATCGATCGTTTCCAATATTTCCGTAGTCATAAATTATGCTACGTCGATAGTAAGTGAATCGATTATATACTCAAGACTCGAAATTTCTCTGTCCCAACGCAATCGATTTTTTTTATTTTATATAAATGGACATGTGCGCAGAGGGCCATAAATGGGCGCGGTTTAGTGACAAGCTGCGTGTAAAGGACGAGAGGACGTAATCTAATTAAAAGTTAAGTCTTTGCGTTGTTATTACATATGTGATGAACGGTTTTGATAGCCTCAGTCTTGAAAGGATATTCTCGCTTTTTTCGTTGACGATTTTGTCGGTAAGGTCACGGTCGTAATCCTCGTCGACGCATACATGTGTTTGCAGCTTGCAGTCAGCAAAGTGTATCTACGTGCGCGCGCGCGCGCGTATGTGTGAGTGTATATGTGTGTATATGTGCGCACGCGGTGCAGCGCGTGCGTAAACACGCGAGGGAGAACAAACTTTTGCGACGGCTAGGGGTGAGCTACCACATCCCCGCATACGCGAGGTCGGAGATGTGTTCCACGCGTGGATTTTACGGAATCTATGCGAGTCCTGGAAAGATTCTTTTTCACGAATTTCTATCAAATATTTGACGTATTTTCGAGAATTAAAAATGTAAATTTCAAAATGGATTTAGACTCATCACATCTGGAAAGAATATTAATAATATATTAGAGAATAAAAAATTATAAAACTGTAGCTTGAAATAAACGGGGTTATTTTTGTGACTTAATACTATTGTGACTTGTATAGTTATTGATAATTTGTCAGTTGTACAGATGATTTCGATCTCGTCTACTCTTATCTAATAATGGATGTTATAATTTTATTTACCGGTACTTTCTTTATATTTTATAGAACGGTCGACAATTTTGTAGCTTATCTAACAACCTCGAAAGTCCGGACGTCCGATATTTGGATAATCTGAGTTTGGATGTAGTGAAATCACGGCCTGTGTCTGTGTAGTGGTGAGAGCATGCGCGCTCCGAACTCTGTCTCCCTTTCGAGTCAGTTGCCCGTCCTTGTCTCGGAAAACTTTCCGGTGATGAGCTTTGTTGGTCGTTTCCCCAGCAGGACGGAAAAGTTAAATGCGAAAGTTTTATCCGATATCCAGTGCCTCCGCGCGCCTGGAAAAAGGTATCTACGCACATGGGGCTATCGTTCGGTTTGGTTGTGTGATTACAGTAGCGTGTTTGTTTCACAATATCCTCGATATTCATAAATAAAAATTCGTACAGTAATGGTTTTACGACACAAAGCACTAATATGACACATTTTAATTAAAAATCGTGTATTTTTTCGAAATATTTTTCTTTGATGAAATAAAAGGTAGTAACATTCACTGAATTCCGGAATTAAAAAAGGGGGCAATAAAAATCCCGAATTATGAGTTTTGCGAAAATAACTGCAGATGATAATGCTAAATTTCTGTTCAATTATTCGGTACATTAAAAATATTCCATGCGAAATTCAACTGCGAAACCAGGTTTACTTTTTTGCACTGCCGACTGAATAATATAGAATTGAAGCGGATATTGTTAAATACGGATTTATTTGTTAACAGAATGGCGTCCAGGAAAACAAGACAGAATCACTCGATACAGCATCTGCTCGAGTTACCTTCGAATCGGGAGTCGAAGTTATCACGGTTTCCGGTGAAGGAGCATACCCAACTGCCGCCGTCCATGCCAACCCCTCGCCAAGTCCCGGTGACCGTGTTGCATCCCTCTCCGAAAAAGGTAAGTGGAACACAAGTAATCCGCGGATAATCCGCGCCGTAGGAGTAGCATACAATCTCTCTGAAATCCACACGCACACACAGACAGGTGACACCGTCACGTCTGAGACGATGTCGATGATATTCTAAAACCGTACAAATGATCGTGCTTAATAATAGAACATCGAAGAAAAAGATCGCCCTACTTTTTAAGGACGACATGATTATTATCCCGCGCGGAGAATAATCGTTGAGGCATTAGCTCATCGAGCATATCGAGTTAAGGAATATTAAGTGATCCCTCCAAAGAATTTTTTTTCTACGACGCCGCGCCGTGAAATATCTTTTATGCTTCGTTGCTTCCATTTTATGAGCATTACCGATCTGTTTTATATAATCTCTTATAATTTTTTATATTGCAAAATATACATATAATAGAAAAATATCTATTTCTAATTATAATAATAATATTTTAACACAAAATGAGAATCTCAAGAAAACTAAAATTGTAGGAGAAATAATTTTTGTCATGTTTATTTAGTTTTGAATTGTTATTCGTATATAGAATAGTAGAAAATAACATTATATATTGTTATCTTTGAATTTTTCTATTTTTCTTTTTATACCTATTAGAAAGTTATGAAATGAAGCCGCAACGTAAAAAGATGAGATTTGCGAGGAACGTAAAACGAAACGATTGTAACGGCATAAACCGCTGACGCTTCACATTGTCACGGTAGCTTTTTTTTTATCGATCATTTCGTACGTGGGATATTGTTATTACTCGCATAAATGTCGACGCAAGCTTGAATCGACAACGCACAGCGGAAGAGATAATTTTCAATTTTATCACTGTCATATTGCCTTTCTCGTTAAAGATGCTTCTCGTTAATTTTATCCCTATAAATAGAGTCAAAACTAATTTCGTTATAAAGAGAAACACAAGTAAATAAAATTATTACAAAATTTATACAATATAATCTTCTTATTATTTCAAAATAAAATATCTTGAATTAAATTTGTTTAGCACCGTAATTAAATTAACGTAGTTTATTATACAATAATAACAAATTTATGTATTTTTTAACAAAAAGATATAAAACAATTGTTTAACAAAAATTTAGAAAATTTATTAATGTCAAAATGTAATTTAAAATTTTTTAAATACTTAATATTGTTAGATATTAATGGATTAATATTTTCGTTTAATGTTTCAATATTTGATTAATATTTAAATGTGATTAATATTTTTAGTTTCAATTAATTGTTTTATAAAGTACATAAATGTATGATAATTTAATTTTCTTTATTCAGATTTGTAGGAAATAGTTACATCTGTATTAATTTCTTTGATATTATGATTCAATATAACTGCTACAAGAATTGATTTAGCTTTACATATTTTCTAATAAAATACCTATAATTGGACATTTGTTACTATTGAATGTTAATTAGATGTATAAATTTTTGTATTAGATATATAAATCGTTAGATTTATGTATTACATAATTTTCATGTTTTTTTATTAATAATAACTATTTGCATTATTTTTATGAGGCAGTTAAATGATTTATAAAAATATATATTATTTTTTACTTTAGATTAAAGATAAGTAATGTATATTTATAATTCTTTTATAATCTTAAACAATTACCGACTTTGTTTACAATTTTATTATCGGCCGATAAACGAGATATTCTCAGTATTCTGTGCTGACTAAGCTGAGAATGTTTCTCGACTGTGTTGCAATCGATAAGACGAAGGCTATTGCCGATGAGGTAGAGCTCTTCTTTAGCGTCATGGTATCGGTAATTATGAAAATATGTTAAATGTTTATTTTGTTTACGAAAATAAAAGAAATAATTTTAATAATTTCTTTAAGTTTTACGTTGCTCGTTACATCCAAATTGCAAATAAAAACAGAAAAAATAGTATTTGAGTTATTATTAATTTAATTTATTATTATAAATATTTAGTTCATAAGTAAAAGCAGTAATTTTTATTTTCTGATGTATGCTTAATTTATTATTTAAATATAATGGAACGCATAAATGACACCGATGCGTAGAACATTGAACATGATTGCTAGAGGTCTTCCGCGAAAATAGGGATGGGTGCTTTACGGGCGTATAATTTGCTATTGAAATCCTGTGAATGGAGGTACGGCAGAAGCGTCTTGAGCATACACAAGGTGTTGGGCGGGGACTAAATTTATGATAATTGCATAAATCAGAGCTTTCCTCCACAATAATCATAATCTATTGGGATAGTTGCGCGAAGTTAGCTATTTAGCCGTCGGCAAGGATCAGGGGTAGGAGATCGAGGGGTTGCTTTGCCCGGTCCTGAATAAGATAAAGCCCTTGCAGAGATTGAAGCTGGGAGGGAAACCATTCTTCCCACAAATCATTGTAGATGCATTGCTCGGATAAAAATAAATAATTTTAACATTTTATTATCTTAGTTATAGCTTAGTTTAATAGTTTGTACACAACTATTTAAAACATAATTTTAAAAACGTTTAGAATAATTATTTCATTTCAAAATTTAAGGTGCAATCATAAAAATATATAGGATCAATTTTTGTATACACCCGAGGGAGAAAACAAACGTAAATAGATTTTTGAAGATCAATAAGAAGTCGTAAGGGTGACGAAGTTAACAGGTAGTTGAACAGAGGGTGCCACCAGCAATTTTCTGGAGTTTCGAAGCGATTTCTCGTTTAAGCTCTATCACTCTCTGATTTCTTGCAATAGAAAGCAACAAATAATATAAAATATAGTATGATTTTCTATTGCTGTAAATAAATTGAATATTGAATTGTTCTTCAAATATAAAATATAAAATATAAAGTTTACGGATAATTGCAAGCTTTTCAAATTAATGCAATATAGTCTAATTTTATTCTAATAATGTTTACTCTACTTCTAATAAATTCTGAAAATATAGTGATTAAAAAAATTATGCGAAAGTTTAAATATTTAATTTCAAGCAATTATTTTCATGCTGAATTAAACTCGTATTTTGCCTTTTCTTGTGAAACGTAAATTATTCTTTATTGAAGAAGTATATTTGAAATCATCGCATCCAACGTGACTCGTATTACTATCAAAAATTCAGTAATCCACGTGTTATAATATTACTACATAATACAGGAAGCGATTAGGTCGTATATTGTTTAATGCTTTCATAGGAATGAGTGACATCCCGAAATTGACCTTAATGTATCCGCTTTTAGCGATCGGTGACGTTAAAACGCCATCAGTCGGCCTTCCCGGCTATGGGAAATCGACGGCTGACTGTCATTTCGGAATCACTGGTGATTTCTTTATTAACGGTACGGGTCTTCACACGGGCGCCGTTGGAATATTAATGTTGAAATCTCCGCCGCTTCAACTTTCATGATCGTTACGGTTACGATTACGATTACGAGCAGCCGTTTCTCTTAAAGGCGAACCCTTATCCCTGCGCTATATAATATTCTTTCGACGTACGCGAGATAATCCCTTATATTCTTGATACGATGATGATTCGCGTTAAGGAAGCAATTGTATTTAAATAGAAATAAATATTTTATAGGAGTGATTTTTGAAAACAAGTTTGAATTTTAAGATAGTACAGATATTAATTAATTAATCGACGTTAATGATCTGGAAATATTTCTTGATTTACATAACGTAGAAAATATAATTAAAATAGATTTATAGAAAATGGAAAAAGTAAATTTACTGTAACTTTATAACAAAGTAATATACCTGTTTGGGCACGCGCTAATCTCAGGGTAGGTCGGAAAACACGGCGTTAAAACACAGGAAAGCCAGCCCCAAATCCGCTTAAGGACGCATATTTATTACTTGCGGAAGTCTGCCTCTTTTCGACCTCTGACTCTTCTCTACACGCGGCGTCACAATAAAACAATGTTCGATTTTATTTCTCGGACATAAGTCGACTGGTGCCATATGCTATTTTTATTGTCGAACAATTTATTCGAACTGAAAAGATATATAGGGATGAAAATAGTTATATAGTCATATTTTTGAGTTGTTTTATACCGAATTTTTCAATATACATGTTTGTTGGTCTGTTCATATACTGATCGTTGTATCTCATCATCGACTGTCAGTCGATCGTATACTCTCTGGAAATGTCCTTTGTATTTTGTAAGATACCGTTAGCGACTTCTCGAGGGAACCTGAAAAGATGAAGCACAGTACCCTTTAACTTTGTCGAGCTGTCACGTTGATCGGGGTTGGAACGAACCCTCCAATTCACTCGGTGGGAGTAGCCACGCGGTTGAGTGAATTTTTATGAATGAATGCGCGAGGATACGCAGATCCAAGGCTTTGGAATGTGCACCCTGTTTTCACCCCTGCACCTATATTTACGACAGTGACTCTCAGTTAAAAATTTTATCAGGCGTTTGTAACGAGACGGTCGGGCAAGGCAATTTTTTAAATTAGACGCGCTACTTTAAGGGACGAAATTCCGCGTTAAAAATAGAAGCTTCCGGAATATTACTTTGATCACTGATCCTCCCTAGTGACACTTTTTTTATCACCTTCTAGGATGCAGTAACCGAAAAAGTTTTATTCTCGGGTCAAGTTTTGACCCGAGAATCTTTCTAAATTACATTTTATAAATGCATATATTTAAAACAATTTATAATATATTTTGTATCGTACATAATTTCAATATTTCCTGCTACGTAAAAATAATAAATGTGCACCAACATCACCGTACTCTTTAGTTACAAAGCGACTCTTATTTGCTGGAGGGTCTGAGGTTGAAGGTGTTAGCGGCAGTACAAAAGAAGACTTCACCCTTCATGCCTAGGGGGAGTTTATAAAAATCGTGTCAATTAGGCTTCGAGAAAGGAAGACAAGCCGGGATATGGTGTTCGACGAGTAAGGGCTTTTAATTCCTGTTATAAAAAGATCACCAGCGGACAAGTTATTTCTCGAGTGCTGACACGTCATTTTTCAAAAATGTATAATTTTTCATATGTATAGTTTTCTTTATCATTCTTAAAAAATATTGATTTTTTTTAATTTACAAAATTTAATATCTTGATAACAAAGTAAGATTTTGTTTTAGTAAAATCCATTTGAAATTAAATACCGTGTTTAAAATCATATTTTGTTGTAAGTCAACTTCAACTTTGATTCACAAAAATTCTTATAATCGCTTTTAATTGAAATATTTTTACCGTCTCGACATTTTTATTAAAAAAAAGATAGCACTCTAAAGTATAGTCGAAAAATATTGGCAGAAAATTTTGTTTAAGTTTTTGATAAACGCACTGTGTATTTTGAATGCTTATAAAATCAAATTTTTTTTCTTTCTTTATTATAAGTAAAAGTCAGACGTCTGCGTTTAATTTATGATTTACTTAACATCTGACACATGCACACAATTGGAAATGCATTTAATATGAAATATATCGAATACGCGTATTTTTTGAATGTATAAAAATAGTAAAAATAGGAACGCTATTATAATGATGTTATGTTAAATGTTCTCATCTAACATTGTTAACGCTGAGCGTTTGCGATTATTGCCTCCTTTTTGCGCTTTAATTCCCGCTTGATTGCGCAAGGAAGAGAAATGGTTTTACTTCGGGCGGATTTCTCTGTACTTGAATGAAGGTTGTGATTGCGTTCGGTGAAGAAGGGAGAAGCGTCGATCGGCCTAGGTACTGCTCCGGGCGAGGATTAGCCCGTGGGGTATTGTAACGTCGTAAATACACCCCCTTTTTACCCCTCGAGCTTTAAACCCCCCTGTCTCCGCTTGTCTCTCAATGTTCGGTAAGTTTGTTGGCTATTCTCATCGACATTGGTTCCTTTCAAAATGTAAAATAATTTTACCTACTGTTTTTTTTTGCGTCTTTAAAATTAATAATCCTTATTGGGATGTGTGTCATTCGACTAAAAAAGAGTTTAATAAAAAATTATTTTAGTTTGTATTTGTGAGTGAATAATTCTTTGAAATAAAGAAATAAAAGCAAGGACAAATGTAACAATTATTAAATTTAATTTTGACGCCAAATTTATCGAAGATAAATTTTGCTGTATTAAATAGTATTTACAAGCATTTTAAATCTTTTGTTCTCATATTTCAATTATTTAGCCTGCTTTTATTATATTTTAAAATACTTCTTTATGACAGTAATCGCTACAAAAATTATTTTAATTAATGTGTAGCGAAAGGATGAAAATATATGCATAAATATATTGATAACCATTTCCGTTTCTTCCAATCTTTTTGATGGAAGTGTCACATTTTATTTTATATTCAATATTTGAATGATTTCCGCATAAAGAACGGTGACTCGTTTATCGATCGTTGAATTTCCCTTCACGTCTTTGTTATCAAACGCGATCATGGGTCATAATTCCAGCGACACACTTACGAGAAGGGGTCGTGTAGTTTTTCGACGAAATAGAGAAAAGATTAGGGAAGGCGCAATTCAAGGAGGCACTTTAGCCAATGTCGTCGTTCCGATACTTACTCGGCATCCCTCCGGTTCTACGTCCCAAATGATATCTCGGAGCGAAATCCCAGCCGCGCGCGCTTATAGCCAGTAGAAATAGAAAGGGTTCGCGAGGGGCTCCGGAAGGACTGCGGGGTTATAATGAAATATAGCCTCGTTCCGCCTCGTATAAGACTGCATTAAGATTATACGTTGGCGCGCTCCTTGGCGACCGAAGACGGTCGAAATAAACGGGGCAGCGCGGCGCGGCGGTAGGGCCGTGGTGGCTGGCGGCTAAGGGTAAAAGGGGTAAGGGATTCCTCCTACGGTGTTTTAATCAAGCCGGATTTGCTGCGGCAAGCCGTGGCTCCAACTTTCATTTTAGCGAACCCCGCCCTGACAAGCCGTGCACGAACGTTTTCGTCTACTTCCCTCCGTCTTTCCCGCCTTTCCCCTGAGGTCCTATCTAAAGTCCTCTCTCGCGTTCGGCAGCCCAAGATCTATATGTGTGTTTGCCCGGCATTAAAACGCTATCCCCGTTTTACGGGGATGCGTGATCCTGATCCCGTTCGCCTCCTTAAGAAGCTGCGTGATCGGAAAGGGTTGTTTTACGTTGAAACGTAACTACGTGGCGCTCTGTTGACGCGTGAGAAGTTTATTGCGTTTCTTCCGACGTAATCTTGTTTAATTTGCTTTTGCCCATGTTTTGTGTTGCTGTTGCGTGTGTACAGATTTTTTTATTTTTACTCGAACATCTTATTGCAACTCTCATTCAATTAATAAAATAAAATAGAATAAATTTGCAGTTAACTAACAAGAATATTATATATCTTATCTTAATATAATAATAGAGATAAAAATTCAGTAAATGATCTAAGTAAAACGCGTCGTGAATCCGTCTCTACAGCATGTATCATAGACTTTGTCGTACGTATTGCGTACGTCATGCGCGTCATCCGTAATAACGGAAGGGTTAGCATGTATGCCACGGGATTCGCAATAATACATTATCGGAAAACGGTAGGGTGTCTTCTATTTCTGTCCCTTTTTCGCATAACGCCTTTGCATCGTAACCGTTTCTAGATTGCTTAGCGGAATTGTTTGTCGATTTCATCTCTTCCGTCTCTCAGCTAACTCTCTTTCCTTCCTCTGACACGGAGAAGCTTGGTTTATCTAAGTAATCGATGCAATTACACGCGTTTCTATCAGCGAGCTATTCATTTCAATAGCTACCGTGATCGGAAGTTTATTCAATATAAACACAAATTATTTGATAGTTAATATTACGATCCTTATTGAAGGCAATAGTGAATAAATCTGAAATTTTGACATATTTAATATCTATATTTTTATGCATGATTACTCAATATAGAAAGTAAGAGTGTAAACTTTTTGCATAATTGTAAAAGCTACTGTAAGAAATATTACATTACATAATTTCATAAACTTTTTTTTATATTTTTAAAAATGATAAAGATAACTTTTATTACCCTGTAAACAACATTTAATATAAACTTATTTTTTGAAATTATTTTTTATTGTTTGAAATCGTATAGATGAAATATGAGAGGTGTTAAATAAGATTTTTTGTCTTACATTACTTTCAGAAGTAACAAGTAACTTATTTCGATTTATCGAGTTAGCCCTATTATTTATTTATTTTTTAACCTTTCTTGATGTATGTAACGTTTGTGTAGATTCGTTTGTGTTAAAAGCTCTGGTTCCTTAGGATTAAACTTTTCATTCCAGAGATTGCAAAGCTTTATATTCCGTGCTTTACCACCTCCGCTTATAACTCGTATTGGAAGTACATAAGACTTTAACTCGCGCTTCCAATACAGATTACTCGTCCACCCTTTCTCGGAGATAAGAAACATCTAGCACCATTTCGTATTCTCTACTCTTATAGCTCAGGGCTGGTGCTAAGCCTCGGGATCTGCCGAGACTTTATATTTCGACATTTACTCCAGTCTGCCACCCCCCGTATTTGTCTTTCTGCTGTAACCGATACTTTTGGCTGACGAATCCGATTTGTCGAGCTGTTGATTGTAGATCTTAGCATTATATGTACATTTAATATTCACGAGGCTTCCTCTAGCAATAAAGCGCAAATCTTTTAACTGTTTATTTTTATCACAACAAATCAAACTTGTTATTCATTATATTCATTAATATTATATTCATTAATTAAAGGAATATATGAATCGAAAACATTCATCTCCACTGAGCTGTGGTTCTTAGCCTAATGATTTGAGTTGAGAAACATTTCGCAATGTTAACCGGACCGTATCCCTCGAGCAAAGTTTCATGATGCTCAGATTTAGCCCTGCTTTTAGGGACTGAAAAGCCAGTCCGAGACTTATCATTCCACGATAACTCCCCGGACGAAGATATGCCGTGTAGGTGGAATTTGTTTCATCTTGACGCGAGCCGGGTGCGGAAAGGAAGGAAGGAAGGAAGGTAGGAAGGAACATACGGCAAACACAATATGGCGTCTGCCGCGAGAAAGCCCGGAGCGTTCCGGACCGGTCAGTATGCAATATGCTAAGGTTCTGCCGGCCTCCTACCTCTCGTCGGACGCCGTCCCACGTCCCTTTCTCTCACTCCTTCACGATTCCTCTTTCTCTTCATCCTTCTGGTCCTCTATAACCTCCGAATCCTTGGGTTTGGGAATTTAATTACAGTATAGTGCCTACATTGTAGCCCCAGCCGGCCCGGAAATAAACTCCCCATTGTCGCGGCACAAAGCTTCTATTTGTCACGAGACCTGGGCGTTCGACACCCTTGCGAAGCACACCTCCTCGCCTCCCGCCACCTGCCCTTCGATATCGACCTTTGTACCGGAGCTTTTGACTTACGTCGTTTTGGCCGAGCGAGATCGACCATTCGAATGCTAATCCGATTATATGGACGCTTTTTCATTTATGTATATATTGTTGCGACCCTGTAAGACTACTCTCAGAATCGAGTGGGATCGAAATATAGATGTAAAGCTTTCTCTGGATTTATCAGCGGGCCCCTTGTGATACAAAGTTGAGTTTTTGAATTGAACGGACGCGTTCAAAGTGGAAAGTCGTTGTAACATCAAAATAATGTCAAAATGACTTCACAATTATTATTAAAAATTACTTTTCAATTAGTTACAGGTTTATTTTAACATCATTTTGATGTTATAGTGATTTGTTCTATTTCTGGAGTGCTTCCTTATATAAAATCTTAATTGTTCCTTTTCTCAAATGATGTCTCTTTTCATGCGAGTGAATTGTCCGTTTGAGAGTGCGAGAGTGTGAACGTCGATTTACGTGCGAGTGTAAAAGTATCTATACCGTTACAATTTTTGAGCAATCTCTCAAATATTTTTTCTTCGTTTTTGTGATACAGCGAATTTTTCCTTTGTTCATTTTCCATTGTCGAATAATGTAACGATGACACTAATTTCGTAACAGCCTCTAATTTCGCAAGCAGGCACTATTGTAAGATCTCTGAATATTTTACGATATGAATACATCGCGATCTTTGGCTGCTTTTCTCGCGGTACTGCATACTGCAATTAATTGGAAAGATACATTTTATTTTACCATTTAACGAACTCGCGCTTACTCACGTGATTTTTCTTTCATTTGAAACTTGAAACCTCACTAACCGTAAGTATACATTTCCTCGAACGTGTAAGCCAGAACTCGTCCAGGCGCGCTCCATTCACCGTCTTACATTATAGAGGAGATTATCCGAGTAACCACAGCCTACCTTCTCTAACAATCTCCCTATTCCGCTTCTTCGCGAACTTCCATGTAATAAGTAACAACGCCATTTAATTATAAATGTTCGCATCCCTGGAACGAACTTACCTGGCTCCCACCTTCGGTTTAATCTTAATTACGACGGAGAGGTACGCATTCGTATCCGGTATTTAAACATTTCGCGTAGCCAAAAGAATTATCATATCACAAGTCCAATATCTCTCTTTCTCTATAATAATTAGAGAATAAACTTAATTATATAAACAATAATTAGTATATATAAGAGTCGCCAGTTCGAGGAACTTGAAAATTATATAAAGTCACATATGAAATAATATTTGAGCACCAAGATCCGCTCTGACTGTTGTTGGCTTCTTCTCGATTTTAATTGTGAGAATACCATAATTTAACGTGCTACAATTTCAAAAACTATCCTAATAATGTGAAAAAGTTATCAAACAAGAGGAAGAAGGAGAACTTATGTTATAATAATATTTATATGATAAAATTCATTAAATAGAGAGAAGAAACTTTACTGTTTATTACCCAAGTGCGTAAAGTTTTATTTACGTGTGGCTTTTTTTATTTAATATAAAGTCTTCGTATAATTCTGAGTTTCTTGGAAATTATCGTTAAAGAAGAAATCAATATTTGTAAAAGGGTAAACATCTAAAATATTTTTGTCCATCTTGCGATCCTTGTGTAAAAAAGTTATTTAATTGTTCTTTATAGAATAATAAAGATGCTCTCAGGTGTTCGATTTTCCGGAACATGACTTCGACAATATGAGCGTTACAAAATTTAATACTAATTTATACGATGTATAGCAGCATCGACAATTAATGATGACGTTAGGGTAATTTAACTCTTCGAACGATGAGTCGCTTCGAGAAGCCGAAAGTTTAACGACTACGGCGTTTTTCGACGATTGTTATCGCGCCACGGCACGCGTCTTCACGCATGATGTCGTTAAACGATCGCTATCCTTCTCGCGTGATCAAGAAATGATTTTGTCTCCCGCGTAGAGAGGCGAATTATCATTCGATCCTGGGAATGGAAAATTTTACCGCGGATGCAAACGAACGTGATCCTCTTAAAACACACTCAATGTGCTCTCGTTGCTGTTGCTGCAACGAAGACTGCGGCAAATTTGTGATGTAACGGAATGACGACAGATGCGTCCAGCAACAGTTTTGCCGTCGATTCCTCGGCCGAAATTGCCGTCATCGTCGGCCCATAAATATAACGAGCGTTCCTCCATTCGCCAAGGCTCTCCCAACATCGGACCGTAAAGCCCCCATAATTATTCACTCGTCGTTAAATCGGCCGCCTACGCGGCAGTTACGGCTTCCCGTCGGCCAAGTATATACCGTATGCATACTGACTACGCGTTTCCACGATGCACGCGTGTGCTACGGTGTGTTAACGTTTGTTCCGGGATTATCTTAAGCCTCGAGTGGCAACGTTCTCTAATTACGAATTTTTACATCTTCATAAAAGTGTTGACAAATTTATTAGACATTACGGCTAAGTGTTCGTCGCATTAAATTTTATGTGGAAAATAATTGCAGATTTTCAGAGATAACTTTTCTTTGACAAAAATGTACAAACACTAAAATTCGTTGAATGTTTTGTTTTTGTCACTTTTGGATTGTTTCAAATATTAGATACATAAAAAGAATAATCTTTCTGAAATTGTTATTCTTGTGTAATTATGGCTTTTTAAATAAACATTTTTATTCACTGCATTGTAATTACTGTATACGAGTATATGCTCAAATGTTTCATTTCTTTGAAAATAGTATTTCTGTTGTCACTAGGATTTAATTTGAGTCCATTCATAGGAGGGAAAAATTGAAGTTAAAATTTAAGTACCGAAGTACTAGCTATCGAGAGCATAAGTAATTAAAACATTGCCCTTACCCGATCCTTTTAATTAGCCAGCGACATTATCTTTTCGATTTCCGGTATGCATGCGCTTGTACTTCAATCTCTTTTGGCAGGCCGTTAGAAAGGCAAGGGGGGGAGGGGGAGGGATGGAAGAGTAAAAAGAAGAGAAGCGATCGAGGGGTGCAAAAGTTTTCGATGAAATCGCGAGTACCCTCGAAACTTGCCGCTCGAAACGGTCGAGCTGGCGGATGCACGAGATTCGGACGGAAAGCGAAAACCGTTTCGTTATAGGTGGATGGTGTCGGCTCTTCTGGGATACAGGCGAAGGGCGAAGGGAGGGTGAGGGTCGGGACGCGCGGCGGAACGGGCCTTAATTGCCCGCGAGTTAATTAAACTGTAATTCAATCGCGCGAATTCGCCGATGTTTTATCGCGGCGCGACGCGCCGTTAAGTTCGCGCGCTCGGCGATACGCTCGTTACGGAAAGTATATGGGACCGATGCGTTTTGCGTACGCTGAGCGGAGACGATGGTAATTTACATAGGGGGTGAATTAAGTCTAAGTGCTGTACATTAATGGAAACTCAAATTACTTGGAATTTAACGTGATGTCTCGAGGCATAAGCAGAACGATATTTTAAGAATGTTTGAACGTTCTCCCCAGCGTCCACTGTGTCGGATCAAATTAAATTTAGTGAATAAACACCATTTACAGAAAGCAATTCTACTCAATGTACTTATATGTTTGAGCAACTTTTATGTTTTGAAAACTTGCTTAAAAATTTATGTAATTCTTTTTTTGGATTTAAAAGTTTAACGAAGACGGTAATTTTTTTCAGAAAATCTCATTAAATAAGAAGTGTAATACATTTAATTAATATAACATTCGATGTGCTGTGGCTTTAAATGTAGATTAAATTTAAATCAGTCCTCGTGTCAGAACTTACTGATAAATCGAATCGCCGCGCGCGATTTTAGGTAGATTACGCCAGTGGATTTCTTAGACCAGTGGCGAGGTGAGGGCAGCGAAGGCTGCTTATTGTAATTATCCCTTCGAAGTACGTACGGCCTACCCTTGGCCAAAGGCCCTCTTTCCGCACACGCTCCCGGGCCTCGATTGTTCTTGCTCGTATGGCACCCGTGCGCCACGTCTATGAAATTAAGCGTACCACCCTTCTTGCCGAAAACGCGTCTGTTCCGTCAAGATCGCTCCTCTCCCCTTTGCCGCTTGATCCTCCACCCTCCTCTCGCTAGTGTATCCAACGCCCTTAATTTCTCGAAGATAATTGCCGCCTCGTCTCTGTTAAACCGTCGCGATAATCGATGCGTCGCGCCAACGCCGCACCGCGATTGATGACTTCGCTCGCGCGGGCACGCGAAACGCAAAACGAAATTACATTCTTTCGAAAGTCCTGTCTCATCCTTGGCAATTACCCAGTCAAGGAACCTCCCCCTCTCTTTCCCTTTCTCCCTCGGAATAGTCAGCCTCGTTACTCGATCCGTAATTTGTTACTTATCTAGAACGAAACTTTCGATCGCCCGCGTCTCCCGGGATATGTAGACGAAGTTTCGTCGCCCTGAGCGATAAATGAGAAATTTAAAACAAGCTATTCGGTCGTGTAGGGAAACATTATACTTGGCTGTCATTTTTATTTATGAATAAAATAAAAAAAAATTAATTTAGTTTATTATTATTATAGTTACTCTTCGTGAACTAATTATATACTTAAGGCTATTAAATGATTAGCTTGACATATTTATATTTCTTAACGAGATGAAATTTCAACGTATGAAGCAAAATTGCTTGCACTTTATGCGAGTGTATTATTAAAAAGTCTTGTGATTATTTCATGGCCGTGTTCGTGAACGATCGGTACGTATGTGGTACATGAATTTATTGAGGGACTTGCATATGCAACGAAACTTTGGTAGAACCTATATGTTCGTCAGTTTTTTTTTTTTTTTTTTTTTCGATATGTAGATCACGTACATTTTTCGCGAAAATCATGCACCGAATTCGCGCCACGTACCGGGTCTTGCACTTTGTCGGAATGTTTGACTTCGTCGGATACATATTTCAATCGTCGTGACCGAAGAAGCAAGGGGAAAGAGGGATGGTTGTTTGCCGGTGACCAGAATTTAATATTCATCCAATCAGGGGGGCAAATCCACTGCGCCCGAGGGTGTCACTTCTACCTCTCCTACTGCCTGCCTTTCCTTTTCAATCGCATATTTGCTCTTTCGAAAGACCAAATAGAAAAATTTGTAACGCGAATGTTTGTGATCTATGCGTGTAAAGGACATATTTTTTTAAGAAAATTTGGAAGAAGAGATAAATAAAATTAATATGTAAAGATATAAAAGCTAATACAAAAATTTGTATATCTATGTATTTTTCTTCGTATATACATGTTTGCTTTCTTTTTCCTTTGCTTACAATGTTCGCATAATTTAACACAGTATTTAATATATTTTATAATTGTGATTACAACTCTGATTTATTGAAATTTATTGAAGTTTATGTGAAAACCTGGGAGAACTGGGTAGAATCTTTCAAAATTGATCTGTGGAGTAACTTTGTATAAATAAACGACTTGTATTCTTGTTCCGACTGTTAAATTATATCGATGATTCTCGGACGAAAAAGAGGCACGCGGAGTGCACGTCAATAGAATGCTCGGCTAGCCGACATAAAGGGTAATATAATTTGCATTATGCTCGCGGTAGGGCGTACCCTTGTTTCGTAAGCATTGCGGAGCAAACTCAGTAACAAACCCGCGGATTCGTTCGATCAAACTTAATTAGCGCCGAATTCCAGACATAATTAAATCCGACCGCCGTGTAATTTTACGTAGGTAGATAGCTCATGAGAGATAAAGGGGAATAAAGAGGGGAGGAGGACAAAATGTAAGGGAAAGAAAAATCCTGGAATCCAAAGGAAGAAAATTTATGAGAAATTTTGTTCATAAAAGCCTAAATTTTTGGAGATGAATATAATAAAAAATATTTAAGTCTTTCCTACACTTTTTCGATTAGATGTTTTGTGCAACCTTGATGAGTCTTAACGATTCTCTCTTTCTCTGCTTCAATTAATTTTTGTTTATTTTTGCCGATTTTTTAGCGGTGACTTTAATTGCTGTCTCACAACTTTTATTTTATCGCGCAGAAAATGAGGCATTATCCGTAAACTATCGGAAAAAATTTCTACGTTAAGATTTCACGCGTGTCTTGCAAGTAGGATGATAAACGTAGCCAATAATGCCACAGCATTCCCCAGGAAAACACGGGAGAGAAAGAGAGACAGAGAGGACGAGTGAGACAGAGATAGAGAAATTCCTTGAATGCTTTCATAGTTTAGAAGGTAGCCCCCACGTTCTTAGCTATACCCTTTCCCTGTTCGGGTACATCGGTTCATTCACGATACTCATTAATTATAAGAAAACATTGTCCCGCGGCTGTCCATGTAAGAAATGGTATCTCAATAACGTGGAAGATTTCTTCGTATTAAAAAATATTTTGTTAATTTGACAGAAAACATAAGATGTTTGCATAAAATGTTTTATGTAAATATATGCGCTTGTACGATAAAAAAAATATTATAATATTTCTGTCTCTCTTTCTCAAAGAAAGACTACGTATTTTCTTTCTAGTTTATTATGGAGATGGAATCAGTCTGTATAGTAAGTCCTTTTCAATGAAAGTGTAAAGTACTCTTTAATGCCGCGCTCTGTCTTGATAACGTCTCTGAGCCTCATCCTAATAACAAGCAGCATTAATCACTACAGCGCCACGTTGCAATTACCATGATGGCGCTGGTTTAGCTTAGGAGCCGCGTTAAAGGCAAAGTGGGGGGACTTTGTCGAGCATAAAGTCAGAATCAAGGCGATCTGTTTTCCTATAGCAGCTTGTGAACCTGTTCTTCGTCTTACCAGTAGCGCTGACTTTATTATTTTCGCGTGAATGTAAAATCAAACTAAATACTTTGAATTCCTCTTATTGTTTTCACTTTTTTCGTATTTAACCTGTCGTTAATAGTCTTTTTCGCAGTTTTAATAATATAATTTTTTTATATTTCTGTTTTATCATCTTATTAAACAGACGTGTAGCATTCATTTTTTGTTTTTCCTATTACGATTTTCGTCTTTAACGAATAATCGCAACCAACCTTTTCCAGTTAGTTTCAAGAATGAAAGAAATCACGCGACGAAACTTTGTTCCGCGGGGTTGGTTAGAAAAGTTGAAGGATGGTCGCAGAACGCGAAAAAGCGACGAAGAGATCCGTGCCGCGGAGAACAATCTGGATTGTGTAGGGAAGACTTGGATATTGGAAAGGACATTTCGTTGCCGCCTTTTCGTCCGTTCTCTTTCCCGACAAAGACGATTTTTACACTCGTGTCATAACTGTCCCGACAATCTCGTCGTCGCCCTCTCGCGGACTTTCCGTCCCGTCTACGAATGTGATCAATGAACGGCGCAGATGCCGTTTCGGATTGTTTCGGAGTATTGTGCATCTAATCGCCCACCCCGCATCACTTTAACCGCATCCCGGGGACTAGTCCCGAGATCTCCCGGGACACGACGATCCATAAATCGAAAGTTCGAGTTCTCCCCCAACGAGTACCGCGTGCGTCGGCTGCTCTTATCGACGTATTCTTGCGTTAACGTAAGATCGAGCGGGGATTCACCTCTGGTTAGTCTTCGCCAGATGCGAGATTACCACTGGACCTTCGAAGATCGAGCTTCCTCGAGGCATTAAATCATTGTAATATATTAGCATGTTTACATCTCAGGAAGATTCTATGCTATTGTAAGGGCATGTTATGCCTTTATAGGCATTGTTAATTATATACCAACAACTTTGAAAGCGAATGATTTATATTATTCTATGATTTAATAACGCAAAGAAATTGCTACATGTATAAATGCATTTTAGCTTTTTCTTTTAAAGCCACGAAATTATATTATTTATTTTGTTCTGAAATATTGATATATAAACTGAGAGAGGTTTCGCAATAGTACATTTAGATTCTACTGTGGATTGTGATGTTATTGTGGTTATAATTTCGATACTATCGACAGTCGATCGTTTTCTACGTCAGCGATCAGCAAATCTCGGAGAATTAAGAGGGTATTTGCCCCTTCTTTTCGTCAGTTGTAGAACTAAGTAAGGGAGGGACGGGGGAAGAGAGGTAGCGCCGCTATACTGCGGTGGCATGCGCTCGCCGTCGCAGAATCCACCTCCTGTCAAGTTTAAACCCGCTACGTGACTAAGTTGCAAGCGGCCTGCTAAGATGTCCTGCTAATTTATATGTTCGCGTTAACTCGCGCCATCCCCCTTGTACACCGTCACATCCCGCCGAAGGGGAGGCGAGGAAGGGATTCGCGGAGGAAGCTTCTGTGAGAGAGGGCACGGGACGCATAAGTAATCGCCGCTATCGTTCCCGACAGATGCGCCGAAGATTCGGTATGCAACCGCAGCCAAGAATCGGTCTTGGCATATTAACACTAATTTAAAAAAGAATGTCAAAGGACTATTTCAAGATGCACCCTGCTCATATCTTTAACGTATATAATTTAACCATTATATTTTTCGAGCACTCGTTATATTTAAAACCCACAAGATAGACATGTAATGCTTAAACCAAAATCTCAGTAGAATGGTAGAGCAACGTTGATGTAATTGTAGCTGGAGAGCAAGAAATTGCTTGATCCAAATAATAAGATTGATATCCGTGAAATGTACATTTGTTAAGTATCTGTTCAAGCTATCCTTTCTCATGAGCAGAGGAGTTAGAGATCGTCAAAGGAATCACGTTTACTTACCTGACAGGGTTAGGTTTATGGAGTAAGGATGCTGGTCCTTAGGGCGAACTTTACGGTCGGGCCTCAAGGAGGTAGAACCGCAGAAGCTTCGAGGTTTGAGCCGTACGTATCCTGATGAATCGTTTGGTGCGCAGAACTCCTTTGAAGCGTTCTCCAGACGACCATCCTTCATTAGGCTTAATCGGAGAGAAGCTCCGTTACATTTTGCTTGAACACTTAAAAAAATTGTCCCAGAACAATTGGGTATCTTTTCATCGTCACGCATATTCTTAGTTCTATCGCATTTCAAGCAAGACATTTTCCGTATTTTTTTTCAAAAAATTTCTTTTTTTTACGTTTCCGCAAAAAAATAGCAAGTATCGATCGTGCTTCGAGTGAGATCTCAAATACATGATGGTGGTTGCATCGCAATTAGAAGCCCCTATGCTCCATACATTCTCTAGTGGGAGTTACTCATATCGAATGTAACAAGGCGCCCACATGTTGAAGATGCATCCGCGCGTGAATATTTGCCTAAGTGATTGCTCGTCTTGAGACGACGACGACGACGAAGACGCCGGTGCCGTTCCGATCGAGTGTCCACACGTCTGCCTGACCATACCTGCATCTTCTCTACTTGTGGTTCTTGCCCAGCACGTAGCACACGAGCAACTTTGTACTCAGAGTTCCCGCTCACGGACGTCTTTGGGAAACTTAGAACAGCCTTTTCGAGAGGCAGATACGGGGTGGGATGCTTTCTCTCTTTATCTACTCCTTCTCAGATTTCGTTTTTCCTTATCTCTGGTTAACTGTCTATCTACAATGTCGACATGTGACGTTCTCAACAACTTTCTTATTTTCCACTTTCTCAAAGTGTGAGTTACTAGTAATTAAATATCAAAACTAGAATAAAATGTTTTTCTGTATATTAAACAGAGAAATAAAAAAAGCAATTTTTCTATAATATTTTGAAAAATGCTGAAAACTTTTTATCTGATGTATTGAATGACTAGAAATATTTTGATATACGTTTATGATACATTTAAAATTGACTATTTTTTTCATGTCTTCTTGTTATTATCAGATTTCAATGTTAGCATGTAGATTTATGAAAACTCGCAACGAGTTTCCGTTAATTTTTATCTTAAACGAGTACCTAGAAGCGTATTTTAAAACGCGGAAAGAATAGATTTGCACGGAATAAGTTATCTTTTTCCAGTCGTGGAGATATCTTACGGCGATATCCTAGGAACTATCGCAAACGTGCTTTACTCTGATCTTTCACCTCAAGGACCAACTCTTGCGCAACGTAAGTCGCACATATCCAGTCTTCCGCACAGGATCGCGCGATTCGTAAACCCTTATCAAAAGCGTAGTCCCGCCAAAGCTCCAGCGGCTCTCGAGTCTCGAAGGCATCGATTCCCTTCGCCTGCCCTGTCCGCTTTTCGCCTCCTCGCCTTGTTATAAATCATGAAAGCTACGGGGTAGCGATGGTGGTGGTAGTCCACCCCTGTGTATACTAGCGCCGCCGGGTGGACTCCGTATCCAGATCGTGGGGTGGCTTCTTTCGGTCCGGGCGGGGTCCAGGGACAGGAACGAAGTCAGGGGCAAGAAGGGGTGCCTTCGTCGACGGAGGCAAGATCAGTACATTACAGATAAAGCGAACGACTCCGGCCGTCCGGGACTTTTTTAAGCCATAAATTTGGCGAGCGGCAGGGATGAGGGCGGGAGAGGGAGGGAGGAAGACGGCGTTGCGAGAGAAGTGTTTGCCGAACTGGTTCCTTCCTTCCTAACTCAATTGCTACGACGCGGTGATCTATGGTGGTTGGGGAACAGCAAAATCACGGATCCGCGTCCTCGTGCCCCGGATTTCTGCCACTTTCAAGAGAGTCCCCTTATTTTTACCGACGCCGCACGGATTTCCCACTACCGCACATGTTGCGTTTTTCCTTTTCATATTAAGCTTGATTTGATCGAAACGAAGAAAGAAACAATTTAAGAAAAAACGAATGCTATTTCATATTATTTCTCTGAATCGCAACTTGGATATCTTGAGAGTTGTTATTTGTAGTTCGGATTGAGCAGAAGACATTTACGTTCGAAGAAATATGGAGAAAAGATTGAACATATTTAATAATATTGTTATCATAATAAGAAATAGGAAAATTTCTTCAGTTTTTAATAGAAGATATGTCTATTATAATTATTATAATTATATCGCTGTATAGTTATAGTTGCTATAGTTATATTTATTATAGATATCAAGATAGATATCTTTGATATTTTGAGATTGAGTAAAGTAAAATAAATTTCATGATTTTTATTTTGCTCAGAAAGAGAATTTACATTGTCACTTTATTTGAATAATTTATTTTTAAATCTATGTAATAATTAGAAAATATTATTTTTTAAACTTACTTAAATACTTTATAATTTGTAACTGATATTAAGATTGAATTCTATTATATAATTTTGTATACCTTATATTATATTTTTTGTATGTATTTTAGTAAGTTTTGAATATGTTTTTTTTATACATACGTTATATACGTGTGATTCTTTAAATGTTTTTTTGTATAATATTACGCGACACATAAAACAGAATTTTAACACGAACTATAGTTCGTCTAAAGTGAGTTTAAACTAATACTCTTAACGAGAATCCATCGATAAGAACGTTGTTTCTCTCTTCTATTTTCTGCTTTTTATTTGTTTCTGCAAAGTGCTATCTCAACAAAAATGTTTTTAGTTGTAAGTCTTCTTAAATTAAAGTCGAGAATCTCTCGAGGACGACGCGATTACCGTTGCATTATGGAACGGAAGAGAAATTTAAAGAGTCGGCTGGATATTAAGAATGGGGAAAAAATGAAGGACCCTATAATGAAACAATCTAATGACTGAGAATCCTCTTTATGGTTTTACAAGAATTTTGACCCCTCGGACAAAAGACAACTTAGGGAGACGACGTTTAGTTCGACATCCGTATCTCTGTCTTTGTTTGTCGGAGGGTGACACCCTTTCTTTTTCTTAAGTTATAAATTGTTCACGGTAGGACTTCCATACGGAGATGGTTCGAGATAAAAGAAAAATCTTGTCAGAATTGTATAACGTGCTTAATTTAAGTCTAGATTATTGTCGGAAATATTATTCTTAATGAGAACAAATACTTTTCGTGCGCTGTTTTTGGATGTTTTAAAAATTTGTAAAAAAAGATTGTAATAATTTTATAATTATTAGCAATCACACATACACACACAATTGATTAATATTATATGGATTTAGCATGATGACGTACCGATCTATTATTTGTTATTGATTTACAATTGGAATGATATTTATTTTTTACTAATAAAAACTGTTTTGTTTCTTAGTTTTTTTACACATACATACATATGAAATAAATATCTAATATGAGAAATTATTTACAAACAACAAATTTTATAATTGCTACATGAAACTTGAATAGTTTTTTTAAATTATTTTATTGATCTTGTTAAAAATTGAATAATTATTTTACTTAAAGAGAATGATTAAATTACATATACATGTTATTTTAATTAAAAACATTTATCTAAAATTAATTTCTAATTTTATAGAAAAATAGAAAATGATTAAAAATAGATAATAAATTCTCTCAGATTAATAATTGAAAAAAGAATAGCAATGATTTAATATATATATTTTTTTTTCAATGAAAACGATAAATTTTGTTTTTCTTAATTAATGACTCGTAAGCGAAGCGATAACTATATTTGAAACAAATATTATGCATAATTTATTTAAGGCACAACTCGACGAAATAGAGAATGATTATTTTAGTGTAACAGAACGTTACAAGTTCATATACATGTCGCAATAAGATGTAATGCGATTATACGCAGAGTGATACAGATTGCTCTACTTGTTCACTCGAGTTTCACCATGCGAATGATAGCGCGTCGACAGTGCGTAAATACAGCGCGCCCATAGTGCGTAAATACAGTCGTTCACATAGAATATTTGGTGTGATCACAATTTTCAAAAAGTTAAATATTTCGGAGAACTCGGCTGGCACACAGTCGTTGATGTTTGCTGTTATTGCGTCAACCTACGTCGCGCTGTATTTACGATAGTCGAACGTCGAGACCAACGTGATTCACAAGGTCGCCGCGTTATCATTCGCACAGTGAGACTCGAGCGAGCAGGTAGCAACGCGTGCCACTCTGTGTGTCGTCGTATTACTTTTTATGACGCGATCGGAATGAGAATACGCAAGTCAAGTTTCCTATTACAATTAGCAGCTACGACTCGCGTATTTAGCTAGCTCCCGCGTGTCGTTTTTGTGTATTAAGGCAATTATTTGTTAAAAGAAATATTTCGCATGATGTACTTGAAGTTGGCATTGAAATAATAAAGAACACGGGAATTATTGCTTCGTGATATCCATGGAAAATAATTTAATTGATTAAACGTTTGAATTAAAATATACCGCATATCATGCTTTAAATTCCTTGCCCGCTTATCACATTTTTAATTAGTCGTTTTAACATTTATTAATCGCATAATATGAAATTGAAATTTGTACGTCGCGCTTTACGATATAAATGCTGAACAGACGATAACTTTGCGCGATACTTTTTTCATGTTACTTTACTGTCGCAATTTATTAAAGCATGAGCCATGTACGATTATAACTTTGAGAGTATCGTGTATAGTGCTGTGCAATCGTTTATTAACGCGCGCGTGCTTGTAATTAATTGTATCTTCGCGAGTGAGTGATTGAAGAAGCAACGACGAAGAAGGAACAAGAGAAGAGGAGGAGGCCTGGGGAGGTGACGGCGGAATAACCGTGAGAGGTAAGTGTAATTTATTGTTTATTGATTATGCATAGAATTATTTATCTTTTCACGACGATTGCGTAGCATTTTTCACTTTACATGATAACATATATGACAATTCTTGATTAACATACAATACTAAAGCTTTTGACTATTAAAAGAGATACACTTAAAATATTAAATAAAATATAGATTTAAGGTTCATTATTTGGATTATATAAGAGATTTTTATTTATCAAATTTTATAAACTTTTATTTAAGATGATATATTTTTGCAACTTTAATATTTACTTAATTATTATAAATATCTATATTTTTGTAAAAAAGAACGAATAAGTGATTTTTGTATATTCAATAATTATTTCCTTATTTACAATATTAATTAATTTGGATCTTTCTGTAAAGTGAATGTCTGTTTACATATCAACGTAGTTTTAACATTGTAATAACTTTGCTGCTACATATCATATCCATGAGTACTATTCTATTTTATTTTAATGTAAAGTAATTAATTTGTGAAATAATTACAACAGATACATGTATATATGTATATAAAATTGTGTTAACGCTCGTCTGTTTTATTTACTTTTATTTATGTATGTCAATTTTATATCTTAATTATTTATAATTTATTTATCCGTATTTAATAATTTGTCCATATTTGATAATTGGATTTTATTGGTTTGTATTTGTATAAGAAATGTTCTGTTAATAATCACTCTGCCAATACGAGTTGATTGCTATAACATATCTAGTACTTGTACGTTTAAACAAATCTAAAGACAAAGTTAAGTAGTACGAGTCAATATTCTCTGAGCCGTCAGAATCAGTAACAGATGATAGATCGGTATATAGCATATGCAGTTACGGGTTAACACGCGATTACCATTGCTCAAATTTGATCAATACTTCGATAATTAATACAACTTCGTTGAGATCTTCGTTTTAGGATTCTCAACTTTAATTAGCCTCTAAAATAGATGTATAATTAAAGTACGTAATGATTGTGGAATACTTTATATGTTTTTCTTAATTATTTCTTGGAAAGATCAATAAGAAAAAGATTTTTAAATCGCTAATTTAACATTTCTGATAGTATTTAATTATTGTAACTATTGAAACTTGCATTAACAAATAAATAAAAAGGAGACATCTAAATTATATCAATTAAGACATGGGAATTAAAAACATTTTTATATAATCTGTGTATTACGATTTATTAAATTAATATTTTAATGATGTGTTATAATGAAAGAATTAAAAACTGATTATATAATTAATATTTAATTTCAATTAAATGTATAATTTACATTGATAACTTATAGAAGTAGAAAATTATTTTATGTCCATGAGAGACATGTTGCGTTTTGTTGCGTCTCGTTTTTATGTTGGCAAACTCATTGAACGGGGTAGCTTTATATGCTTTATCTCAGTACGTTTTGAGGGACTTGGTGAAGACACGCACGCAACAATTGAAATGCACACGGGCAATATAATGCGAGAGTCTCCCTCTTTCCGTCCCTATACTTTATATGTGCACGTGCCTTCCATTTCCATCAGACATAATTGCATGTCTGAAAACGGATTCAGAGTAGGCAGTCGGGCAGGCAGGTAGGCATCAGGCGAGCGGTAGGCGAAAAATAACATGATACACATATATAGTTAATTACTTTTCCGACGTTACCTGTGTGCACCAAAAGATCGGAAGACGCAAGTTTCTTCGCGTTAGCTTAACATTTTCCCAAATCGTCCTGTAACTTTATAGACGCCGTATTGTATGCGTTGTGCTCTACGTTTTCTGTGTCGTGAATGATTTATGACTTATGAAGATAAATGAAAGATATACATTGCAAGGGAAAGAGAGATCAACTAAATTAAATCACGTTAATACAAATCGGCGAGAAATTATGTAAAATATATAAAATGTTATACATTCTATTCTTTTATTTAAAATAGCCGCCATTCTTTTGAAATTAACAACTTGGGAGATAATTTTTTCTGAGATTGCGCCAATTTTTTCAATGTGGAAATCCCAGTAGTAATTCTGAACATTGAAACAAAATTTTTGTTACATCCCATCGGATCCGGATGCGACTCGTTGGTTCTGAAAGGAACGGGACGCATTGTCGCGCGCCGGGATATTCTGAGTCCTGCGGAATTTCGCTCTCGCCCCGAAGGAATTCGTAAGGTTGGAGTTCGGAGATCGTCGTCGACGGGCGAACTTTTTTCGCCCGCGAACCGTCGCGTCTCAGCATCGCGCCGCCTCTATCGCACCCATGTCCGATATTCCGTCGATGGAATTCAGCCCCGATGAACGTTGGGCGGGCGTGAAAAGTTAAAATCGCATCAGTGAGCCATTATTGTATCGCCAGTGTCGCGCGCTATCCCGCAAAAGTTAAACAATTTGCAGGTCCTTACATCGACGATGTCACGTCCCTCTCTGCTCTCTCTCTCTTCCTTTCCCCTCTTCTTCCATCTATTTTCTTTTGCTCGCCGATCCGTTGGTCCCTTCTTCTTCCGTCATTGCGGCGAATTCTCATGGACACACGTGTCGCCAGAGGCAGCCCTATTCTAAAACTTTCGACGAGGTGGAACAGTGATTTGTCGTCTTGCGCGACGTGTACCTTCGGCAGATTGAGACAGCTACCGCGAAGCACATAATAATTAAGCGGGAATTAAATTAATCGCACGTTTGCGCCGTACTAAAAAAAAATTAATTGTATTATATTATTTATTATCTTAAAGATAAATTTTAAGCAAATGGAAGTAGCCTACACTTTCGACAATACGTTTTCAAAAGTTGTATAAAGAAAATACTCTGTAAACGATGTCATTTCTGATATAAAGGAGTTATCACTTTAATTATACAGTTGAAATTTTTTAAAATTTATTTGATCGAGTTTCGAACATTTCTCAGCAATAATTGTTAGAATAACTGTACGACGCGCTTATTATCGGGCAAGGAACGCTCACTGAGAGAATCTGCCCAAAACAGGAGCTATGCGAAGGAAGCTTTCCTCTATCGGGAATTACTTAAACCGGCTTTACGACTACCGGAAACTACCGTCCCTGTTGAGGGGATTCCGATGCATTACCGTATTAGTCGCCGCGCTTAGAAAGGGTTCCTGCAAATGTAAAGTAGATTATAGACACGGCCGATTTTAATCCTTTCCACCCTTTTTCGCGTGCACCTGGCTTGCCTATTGCCGTCGATCAACTCGCGGGAGCATGCCACATTATACAGCATATCGAATGAGCCATAAGATCGAATATATTAGATATATGCCACTTATTCATCGTTACGTAGATACGAATTGTGAATTTTATCAAGTTTTCGTAGAAAATAATTTTCTTCAATTCAATTTCACATAGTCGTGCATTGTATAGTCAGCGGCAACGATATCGATCGCGTTTGTCTCTCTTTTTCAGTCCTGCCTGGCGAATAAAACGCGAGAGAACGGCGAGCGTGAATCGTTTTTCAGCGATAAAATGTCTTTGTATCCTGGTGGTATAGCGCGGCAAAGTTTTCCAAGTAGCGGTGTTTGCGTTCTTGCGCGGCGTGTGTTTCGACGCGCGTACAACGCCGCACGCAAATTATTGCACGTGTCGCATTCCCACATTAGGGAAACTTTCATCGCGTACTTTGTTCGTTACGTTACGTGCACCGAACCATAAAAAAAAGCTGCGTTGAGTTTAGGCACATTTTAACGTAACGGTTACACTATACACTGACGTATTCCGTTATTTTACGTTATTACGAACCTCGTGGCACGAGCCACTATGGAAAACGTGCAATGCACAGTATATGTCGCATTCGCATGGTGATATCGAAAGTGCCATGTTATCACGGTTACAAGGGTCGCGGTATTTAACGTCACGTGAAAATCAGTTTACCTATATGCGTTAAAGTTACTTCGCGGAATATCGTTGAGCTTCGCGTTTTCTTATTTTTGTCAGAACGTTCGTGTCTTCAGATTTTGGTTGGACTCGTCGCACGTCGCTCGTGGAAATCGTAAAAGTTTCACGGGACACGATGAATTATTCCTGCCGTGGAGACGCAAAATTGCGGGAAACTTTCCTCCGGCGAGGCGAATCGCTCCTCGTGTACGTGTGTGTGTGTGTGTGTATACACACGGAGCGTGTGGTGTACTCGTGTGTCGACATCGTGGGGGTTGGTAAAGACGAAGGGGTAAGAAGGGCCAGATCGCGGAATGAATGCGGGAAAGCGTAGGATCATCGAGCAGGCCAGAGGCAACTTTGTAAGAAGAGGAGGAAGGGTTAAACTCAGGCTAGGGGAGTAGGCTTCTTAATGCGGGGGTGAATTTTATAGTCCTTCGAGCTGAGATATGAGTTGAAAAAATACCCCACAAATTTGCAATTTCTTTACAAAGTGTTTTAGTAACGATCTTTAGTAGTGCGTTGTATCTTAGTTACTGTCTGACGATGTATACCACGCTTAGAAGTTTATATGTTTGATGTAACACAAACTTCTATAACATCGATATCATTTTTACAAGGTATAATGCGATACAGTTTAAACAATATAAAAAAAAAAAGTAAGAAAGCACCAAGTATTAGCTTTTAAAATTAATAATTAAGAAAGAAATGCACATCTCTCGATATGAAGAACTTTTTTGCCGAGAAACTGCGATCGGTATTATAGCATTGCTGTTACGTGTCTAAGTCCAGTTGGCGAGGAAAGGGTGCGGAATGTCGCGAACCCCCCGTGGATTTCACCTGCCACGTCGTTGGCGCATAACACTTCGGTTTTGCTCGCATCGACCGTTCGACCGTTCGGTGTCGACATCAAGTTCAATATCACTTAGGTTTACGGCGGCAATTATCATTTTACGATCGGCCCTGTATTCTTAGGGCTTTATTACCGGGCCCCGACTCGGTTCGGCGCGAGGCGTTAACACCGGTAAGAGCCATAATAACGACCGAAAGAAATACCCCTTTCTCTCGGAGGCGCGAAACGATAAATGCAGTTTTGCAGTTTCTAGAAAGAGGGTACCCCCTGTCTCCGTTTGGAGACCATTTGGAGAGCTTTAAGAGACTCTAAGTCCCTCGATTTTATACATAATATATATTTTTAAGGTAATTAATGCCCCTTGCCACGTCAACGACGTTTTAGCACATTGAAAAGAGGTTCTACGTAATTTTACTCCGACGCTCTTAAAATAGTTTGGAGTGTTTTGAACGGGTGCATTGTTCTGCCCGGCAAATTTCTCTTTCTCTTTTCATCTTTTGCCGCCTTCGTCGAACGAACCTCTTTGTCGCGAGAATAAATTTATTTAAATTCGCGCAATCGATTAGATTTGAAATTGTTAAGCAGAGATGGGAACGACGACCATCAGCGGCAGATCCCGAAGGGAGAGCGAATGGATTCCGGGCACATTTTTTTCTCGACATGTTCGGGATTCGATGTGTAATGGAAAATTTAGGGTTGCTGCGGGCGATAAATTTGCGGCTGTCCACTCGAATATTTTCCGTGTTTTAGGTGCCCAGGGATCCAGGGACTATCTTGACCGTCGCGCTCTCCCGAAGGAGACGTCCCATTGCCCTTGCATATTCACAAATCATTCGTAGATAGGGCAACGAATCCCTACCCCACGGGACACCGTCTTCTCGTTCCTCTTTTCTTTTCTTTTTTGCTTTCGTATTTATTTAAATTGCATTCACGAATAACAATACAGTTTGACATGTGTGACGTTTCTTTAGCATTTTTCTTTCCTACATCATCTTTTTCCTTGACATTTTTTCATACTTATCAGTAACTGATTAAATATCGTGAGAATATTTTAATTTTGTTTTATAATTTTTATAAAAGTTATAAATATGTATATAATATGATATAAATTACTTAGAAATGAAATATGGACGCACCATTGTGATATTTTAAGTTTAAGTAACTAGATAGTTAAAGAAAAGTAGCACACGTTTATCAACTCGTTTATCAGAACGCGTATTCCGTCGCGGCCGCAACGTTAATGGTATCCAATTGTCGCGATGCAATCTTCGATGGCCAGTGTCTGAACTTCGATTGTGGCTGGCTGACGTAGGCTGTCGCATGAACTGGTGCTAACTGTTAGCATGTAGATACGTCGAGAGCAGTCGATACGTTACACGGTGTGACATCGTGGACGTCGGTGTGAACCCGCCAGAAACGACAGCCTGTTCCCATGTGGCAGGCCAGTAATAGGAGTTGGCGGAAACCTGTCAAACTTTTCAAAGAGATACGAGTCAAATTTCTCCCAGTCGACACGATAAATATGAGATAAATTAAAAGCGCGCTCTTTTCCTCGCGTCATCTAACGCGGGTGGCGCGGGGTGTAAGATTTACTTTGCAGGAGCTTTTAATGTATATTCTTTTCGTTGGTTTGCCAACATTGATTCATAACGCCACATGAAAAATTAAAGACAAAAGATTATTACAACGCACTCGTGGCAATATATGTTTTTTTTAGTTGTACAAAAACGAAACCGACAAATTTTTCATGTTAGAGTAAAGTCGGAGAACTACTTGGAAAGCGATCGAGCGTGACTGGTGCGACGACTGGTATTTTCGATTCGTTGTACCGTGTAGGAAGTTCTCCTTTGACGAGTTCGTCGGCAAGGGACAAAAAACTCCGGGTAGGACAACTTGTTACTTAAACCGCGTGCTGCGAAACCAGGGAGATTTCTCTCGATGTTGCGGCAAACCCCTCTCCTTTGTTTCTTTACAGAAAAGTCGACGGGCGTTCGCGTCTCGAGCTTTGTTTCGGCATTTTTTAATGATCCGCGCGATTCAAAGAAGATAAAGTCACGTCATATTTGTCTCTCTCTTCTTCACTCCCGTGTTTTCAGAGTTCGTGCTTTTCTCTATTTTTGTTTTCTCTTTGTTAAAAAAAATTTCACGTTTTTTTTTAATTTTTTCTATGCGAGAGAAGAAAGCTTATGCTCGTACTATTATTTTCTACGCTACGTAATATCCGGGATAATCGAGTTCACCAGTTCTCAGGTGAATTATCCGCAAGAGAGAGACTTGTCACGAAATCGTCCCTTCATTGGGGACAACTTCGCAGCCGTTGAAAAGTTGCGTTATAGTTGACGATAATTGCATCGATCAATGGTTGGAAGAAATATTTTGAATCATTAATATAATCGTCCCATCAATATATTGTGAAATATAAAAAAGTTATAAAAATATATTTACTATAAATATTATGACGTGAATTTAGAATGATGATGGTTGCATCGCGATACATCGTTTTTGTTAGATATACTTTCTCGCGAGTTTTTCCTCCACTCTGCGAGTACCGCGAAATACTGTGAGTTTAGTGCAAAATGTATGACAATAATACCCTCTGAGAGAGGATATTGTCTCTCATGGATTTTCTTCTCATCAAATGAGTTTTCCTTGCCCGGCTAATTCCCATCTCTCTCCTTCTCTCTTTAGCTGGCTATCCCGCATCTCGCGGCAGTACGTAATTAAAATTGCAAATCCGAGTTAACCAGTATAACCCAGGCGTCTCGCTGTAGTCAAAGGCCCTTTCGTGGACCGCGCGCATTTGCGATACAAACAAATTTGTTTATTTTTATTTGGCTTTCACGAACCTCTGGAAAAGGAGATTGCTGGTCACCCAGGGATGGTGAGGAAGGACGAGACGGGCGGAGGGCGGGGGTGACCTAAGGGCGGGGAGGACGAATGCTTGGAAAAAGTTACACTCACCCGCCACGAGGCGGTTCATTAGGTATTGTAATCCGCGCCGGTTCCGCCGCTAATGAAGATAATGGCATTAAAGCATTTGGCAGGTACCAAACGGAGTGCACAAAGCCGATCGTTAATTCGATCATGGCAATATCGGCGAGCGAAAGAAAAAGACTCGATCCGAGCCCCGAGTTGCTCGTAAACTCCACGCCCGACAGTTAATGACACCGAATGTTCCGGCGAGTTCGAAATGGTAAGGCGGGTCGCTGAGAGAGCCTTTGAAATATAAGATCTTGATTGACTTGTCCCAGACGCATTAACAATAATTTGATTAATTTCTACCGAACCGCGATACGTATCCCTCAAGCCATTTCGTCTCCCAATTATGTTTCATAACAAACATAAATTTACAATTGAAGACTCGACATAAAAATGATTAAATTATTGAAAGCTGAACACTTTAGGATGGATTATCTCGTTGAATAATTTTCAGTTGATAGTATGAAAAACTTGAGTAACTCAGAAATATTTTCTAACTATTTTATTAGACGTTCTCTTGATAAGAAAATAATTTTGTAATTACTGCGACATATTTTATCAAATATTTAGTTTTAGAAAGTAGATTAAGTTATTCTTGAAAACTTTTTGAAAGTTATTTGTGATGAATTCTTCAACGTGTTAAACAAGTCTTTTTTCAACGTGTTAAAAAAAGATAAAAATAATGAAAGTTCATTAAGAAATTTGATACACAAAAACATTTCTCATATTAACATTAATTTATAGCTAATTAGAGAAAGTGAACTAAATTGTTAGAAGTTTGTTAAGAAACTGCCACTTAATGATAATAGCAAGTAATAAGCAGCAATTGGCAATAGATTAGCAAACTAAATTCTCGAACGCTAGGATCAAACTGTAATCCTATTTTAGTAGAATTTATTAGTTCAATTTAGATTGAAATAAATACCACATCATAACCTGTAATTGTAATTTCTCGCGATAGGCAACGTCGAGGGAATCGGTCTACTTAAATGACATGCCGTTAATGGAAAGCCCGGCATTACAGGGAGGAGAGGGGTAGTTCGTACGGGCAGCAGATGCGAGACTTGCCTCGGTGAAACTGTGTGTGTCTTAGAAAGTAAACAAGTTGCTGGTCGCCCAGTAAATATAGCGTTAATAAAATATACGTACTCGCCGACCGTTGCCGGCGCTCTTCTAACGTTTACTCCTCTGCTATCAAGCGGCCTTAATTCCCGTTGAACTCTTGGTAATTATGGTAGTTTAGTGCCGCATGGCGCTACGAAGAAAAAGGGAGGCGGCGACAGAGAGCTTGAGCGCAGGCCGTTAAATATTCAAATTGTATTTAAATTGTTACCGTTACTTTGGCGTTATTCGTCCGTCTCGTTTGCCTCTATCTTTCATCGAGGTTCTTCGCGAGTCTCAGCTTATTTTTTCTCTTATTTAGAACTTACTTAATTTCGCGAACTCGATATTTGCCGCACGAGGGTATTCATCTGATATTGTACACATAGAGACACACGTGTGTAATACCGTCATTTTTATTTGAAACATGTAGCAAAGTATTCGATAAAAGCAAGTTGAAAAATACTGAATAGAACTAAATATAAATCCTATTAATCCTATTTATTAATCTTATTTATTAACTTGAATGTAGTTTCTTCAAAATTCATCCTTTTTATATCTCGTTCTTTCATCCTCATCCACTTTGAGGCTTCATCTGGTTCACGGCTCGCGATCTTTACATCCGTGGGATCGCTGCGCGCAAGGTAAAAGGCAGCCCTCGGCAGGTTTTAACGTTCTCGGTATAGTCGAAGGATACACTGTGGGAAGGAAAGAGAGAGAAAGAGATGTGGCCGGCAGGCTCGAAGGGCCGAGACGACTAAGGTGGTTTTCCGTAGGTGATGTTGTAGCCCCGGGGGTTGTCGAAAGGCGGCGGTTCAGTGCGCGGGGACGGAGTGGCGTGTGGGCGAAATGAAGCATTCCTTTACGAGGGCTCTTACTGCTCGTAAAGTCGACTTTATGATGATAATTACAGGAGAGGGTAGTAAATCTGGTTGGCGAAGGGCCTCTCTCGCTCGGCCGAGCTAGCTTTGTATGTACTAGGGCTCGACCAACGCGTCCTTCCGGTAACACGCACACGCGAGCGTGTAAACGCGCGTTCCTCAACTTCGTCGTAACGCGCTAGGAGAACTAGGTACGCTAGGTGGAAATAACGCCGCCACGTTCCGTTCCGGGCGTCCCGGGCGTCCGCAACACCGGATCCTCGCATTACCGTCACGGGAATTCTTCTGTAGAACGGTCACTCACCGTTGTACTTAACGGATTCATTAGGCTCGCGATCGAGCCGCCTTTACGACGAGATGAAGGTACCTCTGCACGGAACTGCACTCTCGTATCTACTTTACAGTTTCGGTTATAGCTTCTAGAACTAATGGTAATATAATAAAGAAAGAAAAGTTTTGCAATGATGCCGAGGGAACGGAAATTTGTCGAGAAAAAAAGCTCAATGTACTACGTATTAATCTTGATGACATAACCATCATTAAATGTCATATTGATATCACATTCACGTACGCGGTTGCTGTCGTGATAAATTCCGAGGCGGTGTGTGAAGAGCAAAACCATCTGTAACAAATTTCCGCGAGCCGGCTATGAGACCACCCCGTCACAAAGTAGTTAATAATTACTACTAATTGCTATGAAACGGCGCAGCATCCCGCCTGGCATTGCACAATTATGAACTTTGTTGTGGCTAAATTTCCTTCTATCGTTTTACCCGCGCTGGCAGAAACTTTGCAACTCGCGCCGTTGCATATCTCAGATGCAAGTATTTCTCTAGATAGAAACGTTTTGTATCACGCATATATTTATTAAATATGATATTATTGATAGATGGTACGCTAACATATGTTTACATTCTTTCGTATATCATGTATTAGATACCTCATACATGTTCTCAATTGCAAATTGGATGAAGAATTGATTGATATTTTATGACTAAAACTTGATTTTTTTTTATTTACGTGTTAATTTCTATTATATATAACTAGACAATTAAAATCATCAACCTTTTGTAACTTTATGTTGAAGTAATAGATTTTATGTTTTTTACATGAGGCAATATTCCGCATAATTTTTTAAATTTCAGAGTGATGTATAATTATAAATAGGAAATTATATTTCCAAAATATCTATAAATTATTTTAAATAATTGATAATTATATATTTGATTTACTGATTAAATTAAATTGAGAGAGTATTTAATCTTTGCTTACTGAAAAATAGTTTAACTTTAAAGGATTAATTTTTTATCAATTTTATTCTGAACAAAAGTTTAAAAAAATGCTCTTTCATGAATAGATTATCTTTAATTTTAGTAACAAATAATATTTGCTATATTATTTTGTGTAAAAAATAGGAGTCTTTTAAGATATGAAGATATTCTCCATTAAATTCCACATTCCCGATAATTTCGTGCATAAAGAAACGATTTGATGGAAGGATTACGATAAGTTGGCGAGGCTTCCAGTTCTTCGTGAATCTCTCTCGCGTGTATCTAGAAGCAGTTATCGGCGGGTGCAATCAAGCAAATCATGAAGTTGTTTGGAGAATCCGGCTGGCGGGGTCGACAGGGTCGCACAAGGATGCCCTTAAGTGCCCTAAGGAGACTCCTTTTCGTTCCAACCCCGCTGGTCTGACGCCCTTACGTTCACGAGCTGGTGTACGAGCAGCGAACGAGGGGATGGCTGAACGGAGTGGTCGTTCGGATATGAGCATCGACATCCTAAGAACTATGTTTAGTTCGTTGACGCGCTTCAGATACGTAGTATTCATGTTTTACTTATGCTAAGAAATTAACGATTTTTAAATAGACGTATATTTCATAAAAGATTTGCTTTTCTAAGTTGACAAATTTATCAAAGCCTTTTGTTTTCCTTCAGTGTTAATAAATTTCTTTTCAAAGCTGTTTTACGCGTTTATTGAATTTTAATTTCTTAGCTGTGGAACTAAATAACTCACGTGCAGCAAAGAAAATCTGTTCTTTTTTTTACGAGTATTTTCTATTCTTTGTATAGTTAAGAAACTTTAGTGCGTCGCAAAACGCTTCTTGGAGATTTTGTCGAGGTACGGGTTATGCGTCAGCGTGAACGCTTTGCATTCTCCGAGAATCGCTCTTCGTCGGCTGCAAGGTACCTTTCGACTTCGTTTCCATATCGAATTACATACGAGAAAAAGTTTCAGGTCTGGCTACGAGGGGACGAGGTACAAGTTTGATATGGATATAGGGAGTCGAATATCACTGCCTATCTCGTTTCCTCTTCTTTTTCACGGTATATGCCCCGGCAACCGACACCCCGACGTTTTCCAATACTTTTTCAGGTGATAGAACGATCTCTGATTTGTCCCTGGCTTTAATCTCAAGATTGTCCAACGCTCAAAGCGATATACGAGCTCTCGCTATTATGTATACTGTATCAAATCGTTTTTCCAAAGGTTTTTCTAATATAAAAGCTTATAGTACAATTGAATGTTTATCGTGAGATTTGTGTACGTAATAATATAATAGTATTTTTAGAACTAGGAATGGATAGTTTCGATTTTTATTGAATTATTATTAATTATTAATTTAATTTAATTATTTATTTAATAATAAAACGGAGTTGGTAATCGATTATTGAAATTTATAGCTTTTTTAATAGATAATGTTAAATTTTTAATTCGTATCTTACTACAACTTGCGACTCGGACGGGGTCGCAAAGGTCCGCTTTGGTCAACAGTTTGCGTGCAGAGTGTCCGAGCAACTGGCCAAGAGTTAATTTGTCAATATTGCTAATCATGCGCACCGTAATCAAATAAATCGACCAAGTTCTGGCGACGGTCCGTGCAGAATCAATTTGCTTCCTCCTGGCCTTCCAGTCGCCTGGGTTTGCGCAAGGAATTGGCCACTCTGAATTCAGGCGGTGGTCCATTCATCTGGAAACACGATACAAACTGCGGGAATGTGGCAAGGAAGGGCGATTTATTGTTCTCCGTCGCGCACTATTTTAGTTTTAACAGACGCATTTTCTAGTTCTTTCAAAACATGATGATAATTGATAACGCGAAAGTTTCGTAATTTTTATAAAGTTTTATAAATGATTTGAAAGCGCAAACTATTTTTTTTTTTGTGTGATGACAAATTACGGGGTTGTTCTTTTGCTAATAATAGAACGTGATTGACATGCCGACAAGTGTCGAAGGCATCGCGAGTAGTCCAAATTCGAATTAGATATCTACGTGAGAAACGGAGACGACGGCTGCCTTTGGAAAAGGACATTGGCGGAGAGAAGGGGACAGGAGGAAGCATTTGTAATTCCGATTAGTCGGGACCTGGTGCAGTCGCCGAGGAGAAGACACCGAACTTACTTCTAAGGAACTTACATGCAGCGCGCGGCACTTTTAGCTCGCACGTTTCGACAGTCTTCGGGGTAGGGAGGGTGGCCTTGCGGCACTCGCGAGACGGGAATATTCGAGACTAGTACTACTGCCACTTCTATACGTGACGTCGAGATGTACGGCTCTCTCTTCCCTCCTCCATCCTCTCTCATATCTCCCCTTTCGCCCTTTTCTCCCCGATCCTCCTCACCGTTCTCCGATCTCTCTCATTCGCTCCCTCTCGCTCGCTCTCTATCTCTCATGAATAGCATTGCGATAAATTCGATTAAAACTTCCGTGGTCCTCGGTGGCTTCCATTCCACCCCCGCATGTCGCACAAGGGGAGGGGAAAAGGACAGGGGACAAGAAGTCGCGGAAAATCCAGTAAACAGTCGTCATGGCTCGATCGATGAATGCAGTGTACTGCTGAAAGCCAGCCGACTGAATCCGTCTCTGATCGGTATTATCAGTAATTTAAAGTTGGCACGGAGTGGGGTAGGTAACATTTCGAAGCCGAATGACATCGGTATCGCTCGTAATTCCGGTGTGCTCAAGTAGCTAGAACGCGTCGCTACGATTCACTCTCACAACGTAACGTCGGCTTCTACACGTATCTCAGATTCTAGAGAACTGCATTGTGCTCAGCTTTCGTGAAAGGATTTTTTTTGTCTTGTTAAATAACGCATAAAATGATAATTGAGCTAACAAAGATATTAGAAAGTTACAAAAATTGAATCAAGTACTTTTCTGTGGGCAATAAAACTTTAATGTACATACCACGATTATTAACATAAAACCGCAATAGCAAATAACTACCAAGTAACAGCGATATCATTACAATTTACATAATATCTCAAACTTTTCCAAATATTACAAATTATTTTTAATATATAAAAGACTCGATTTTTTTAAATTATAAACGAACTGACGAAATTATTTGAATAAATTTGTAAATAATTTTGTGAAATATTTTCTCTTGTCTTTTTTAAGTAACGTAACACGCAAAACTTTCTTACGTCTACCGTCGTTAAATAGCCAATGTACTTCTCGCCAGGTCGCTCAGTTAATTCTCCAACACTACATTGTTTTTTCGTATCGTTCTTAATTACTGCTTGTTCCTCGTTGTGAGCATCGGAGTTGGATGAGGAAGCAGGTTCCGGCCTGGTGGTTCATAACTCATCTTCAGGAGCAATGGAAAAAAGCTCGGGTCTTTCTAGGTGAAAGAGGAGCCTTCCCCTTCTAAGAGGAGCACGCTGCTCGCTCCTACGGCACATACTTGAGAAAGTTTCGGACTCACGGCAGGATAGCGGACGTAGCAGGGGGGCGCGAAACAGTTTTGAAGTGCTTGCTAAATGTTGCGGAAAATAATGACTGATGGTAGTTGCGCCCCAAGCGGGACCGGCCTACCCTTGGCCAACGTCAACATGATAACCGTCGTTACCGGTAACATCGATACTTCCTTTCACTAAGAACGCTGATAGTTATCAGTGTTCTTGTTATTCATTAGATTGTATCTTGCACTTGTCCGAATCTTCCTTTTGTGCCTGTACTGTTTTATTTGAAGATCTCGAAATAATAATTGCTTAGAAAATTTAAAAAATTTTCTAAATTCAACTATCTGTACGTTAAGAATGTTAGTTTAATTGAAATTCAAAATTTTTTTAAAGATTTCCTAATGTTTGATGACAAGTTTAAAAAAAATCTTTGCCTACGTTATTTTTACGTTCAATTCATGAATTTTATTTGCAATTAATTGGACTTTACATTGCGAGAAGTTTCATGAATGTCCCAATATATTGTGCGAATGGAAAGCAACCAAGGGATAGGAAAGTAATAAGATTATAAGTTTTACGATTTTTTTTTGATATAATGTCGTGATTGCCGCTAATATTTTACAAATTTTAAAACTGGGCGAAAAGTGTTACTAAGAGAATTTATTTAAGAAAAATTTATGCATACGCTAAATAAAAGAGAAAAAAATTTTTTAAATTTAAAAGCTTATATTAATGAATAGTACATAGAACAATTTATTATATTTGTAGTATATGTTTACGATTGATTAATGACATTGGTAATTGTAAAATTATAAAATACGTTTTTCTTTCTCATTACTCGACTAGTCTCTTTAAATTTCGCGATATATTTGGCTGTCGGTGGCGAAGAGGTTGTTGTTGTGACTTTGAGTACGCGCACCCAGAACCGAGTTCGAAACGGAGGCGTATTGTCCAAGAGTTCGGAGTAGGTATTGTCGACCCTTCCAATATATCATCGTGCCAGGACACCAACTTTGGCCAATAATCCCCTAAACATACTTAGACCAGCTGAATGCCACTGACGCCCCGTGGCATCTAAGCCGAATTGAAAATGAATCATGTCGATCGGACCTTTCGTGCCTAATGTTCCAACAGCTACTTCCAATATTTTGTCTGAATAGTTCCGTCTTGCAATAATGTCTCGGAATATTTGTCAAGATTGATTACGCTCATTCTGCTTTCGTTCTCTAAACTACAAATAAAATTTGTAATTAAAAGCCAAATCTACAAGTATGTAAATCCTGCTTTTTATTGACAATTTTTATACACATTTATAAATATAATTATAATATGAAAAAAGAAGTTTTTCTTTTGTTATCAGATTTAATATTAAAAGTAATAGTGTATTCGTTGGAATAATTCAAACCTTTACTATTTAAAATATCCGCGCGCGTAAAAAGAATAAAATTCTTATAAAAAGATCGGGAGATTGTTGATAACTCGGAGGTGTTCACTACGAAATCCGTATGTGAGAGCAACGGAAGAAGAGCACGGTCTCATCAAACATTGTGTGTGTCATACATTAAAACGCATCCGAAGACGCGAATTCTTACTATATCTCCTCCGCGAGTCTTAAGTTTTCGACTCTGGTAGTGTCAGTGGTTTACGAGTTCCAGTTTTCGCGGACATCTTGTATGGGGGACCGGTACACGCACAGACGGTACGCGCACAGACGCGAACGGAGTCTGCCAGAACGTTTCTGGAGTAGGTAACTACTTGTTGTTTACGGGGAAGTAACTTTCCTGCGAACGAATCGGCTCGCGCGAGAACTTTCCAGGATGTATGCTCTTCAAAGTTAATGCTCCGGTAACGGCACTGCCTGGTGTAGTGTCCTCGAGGGCTTTTCGTCCTCCTTCGACACTGGGTCTCGGTTAATAATTCTTCGCCGCTTCCGTTTGAAAAGGCGAACATCGGAAGCGGAAACAAACGACGCGCTGTTAACTTGAAGTCTTAGTGTCCTCCTAAATCGCTCTTTTTGCTACTACAATTGAAATTGTCTGCAAGAAGGAGACGGAACTGTATTTTTCAATAAATAAATTATCTACTTAAGTGCTCTCAGAATAGGGATACGTTGACTGATGCAAGAAGTTGGCATATTTTGGAGTTACGTGAATAATACAGTAAAGAAGCGAAATATTCTCTAAATCAATTTAAAGAAAGTTGTAAAAGTTTGTACAGCTGAAATATATAGATGTAGGATGTACAAAGTCTATCAATTTCATTATTTATCTCTTAGTGAAACAAAGCAATATTTAACCAACTTTCAAAATATAGTTAAGTTTCTTGGCTTTTCTGTAATAATCGCAACTTATTCCATTGTGACCTAAGACTTTTAGTTCTTATAACCCACAATAAAATTGTTGCAGATATTTAAGAAGAGATAATTGATTTTAATCAAATATAATAATTAATTAAAGATGTTTGTTAATATTTTTTAATTTAAGAATATATTGATAACTGAACATTTTTGCTACAGAATAACTAACAATAAGTTTAAATTAGAAAAAGTGTCTCTAAACGAAAAAGAAGTGTTAGAATTTTATGTATGTAAGTAATAAATAATAGAAACTAACATTAAAAAAAAGAAAACATAAAATTTAAGGGAACGTTAGAGAGAATTTCTTTTCAAATCTACTGCGTTTCAAGGTTGTTGCATGCAACTGCGATTACAGGTGTCGCAGATGCAACATTTTTCTCGGATACTGGCGCGAGATATCGAAATGGAAAGAATAGGGATGTTAAGGCTGAACAGTTGGGATGCACGATCCGAAACAGCGTGCGTGTGTAGACCGCTGACGAGAATTAGAACGAAAAGCGCGGGTGGATGAACAAGTGGGTGGCCGGGGGTTGCAAGGAGGTAAGGGGTGAGACTGGGATGGTGGTGTAAATCGGATGGTGGAGGTGGTATCGAGGTCAGTGCGTTTTTCGCCTGCGCGTCGCGATGCGCGTTACGGCCCTGCACAAGGTGGGTCGACAGGACGGTGGGCGTCTGCGTCCTCAGTGCGCCGGCCGGGTTTTGAACCTCGAACCCACGATTGGGCTTCCACCATGGTACCAGGAACGCCCAGGATCCGCCAAAACCCGCGGGATGGCATGTACGTGGGCGGCAGATACGCCTCCGTACCTTTTCTTCTTCCTCTTCTTCTGCTTGCTACCCTTATTCCACTTCCTTTTTCTTCCACCCCCGTTTTCTCTTTCTCCTCCTCCTCTCACTAACACTCCTCCTCCTCCTTCTCGTCCTGCTTTTCTTTCGCTTTTTTCCCCGTTGCTAAGGCACGCAGTTGAGCGGCTCGTTCCACTATGGTGCACCTATGTGCCCAGATGTTGCGGTGACGTTTTTTCCTTTTCTTGTCTTAACGTTTGAGCTTTCACGGTGGCGTCACGACGCGCTTCAATCTCTCTTTTTAAAAAATTTTTTTTATTTAAATGAATATTGCTTTTGTGCGAATATTAGAATCGAGATTTTTTTTAAGTTATGGAATGGTAGCAGCAGGTAGCAATTTAGTTGCGACAGAAGTATTGATTTTTGACGTTTTATACAATTTACTTGTTTTGCTGTTGTTTCCGCACCTTCTCTGACGAGTACCCATCTAGTTGAAGAAACTGCGATGCTACGAATAAGTAGTTAGTCGTAAAGACTTGTCGGTCTGTTTGCCAATCACTTACAGTGGTTCGTATAACTTATCCAAGATACAGATCCCAGCCTCTTATATCTGAAACGAAGAAGTAGACTTAGTCCTTACGTGTATTTAGCTTGGAACCCATAAAACCGAATGGCTCGAACTTCGTCCGATAAAAGGCGTATTCCCTCCCTGTTGTATGCTTGTTCTGAAATATCTCCGATTTGGCTGTCGATGTCTATAATAGTGGGCTTCGAACCGATTTCTTCTCAGTCAAAATTTATAAAGACATTTTCTAAAATATTTGACATTGAACATTTTTTGAGTAAAATAGTCTTGAGCTTTTAGAATATAGACCAGTAATTAAATTACTTTTAATTGTACTTAAACATATTGTATCTTAATAGAAATTAAACATAAAATTTATGTGGAATTTGTCTTTAACACTTCACACATATGTATAATGATTGGACTGTTACAATGTGTGATGAGCTTCCATAAAGTCTCAAGTTCATCTTTGTTATTTGATATGTCAATATGATAGAAAATGTATAAACTGATGCATTGATATAGACAATTCTATATCAAGTTGTTAAAAAAAAAAAGAATTTCTTTTCCCAGTTCCTATCTGTTTCTTAAAGAGATCAATAAGTGTTGTGATTTCTGAATTCTTGAACATGTGTCGTCGCATCAATCGTATTTGACAGCTTCTAGTCACATCCGTGAACGTGGTCGATCGGCAAGGAGGGGATTGGGTTAAGAAGGGGCGGTAAAAGGTCGTCTCTCAGCGGACGCGAAAGCCGTTAATGCCAAGAGAGAGCCGAGAGGTAGTAGGTTTCTCCCTTCGGTAAACCGAGTTACGCGACTCGGAGAACCCTTTGCTTCTTTCCGGATCTAATTAGGGGCCCTTTGGAGCGGTGTAATGCGCCTTTAATCCAGTGGAGGCATCGCCCATAGGCGCCGTAGCCTCGTCCTCCTCTTTGCGAGCTACTTTCCGTGCCTTTCGCTAGCGATATCAGTTCCACTGACGATCCAGACCAGCGAGACCAGCATCGACTAATGATTCCCAGAGGTATGCGATATATACTGGATTAATCGTCGTCAGCCTCGATAGTTTGGATGGCTTGATCATCCGGGAGGGGGACCTTCATGTACCTAAATGGCCACAACGAATTATTTAGCAGAAGGGAAATAAGCTTACCGAACTAAGAGAGAGAAATTGTATCTCTTCTCTGTTAAGAGCAGCATCTCGTTTTACTTGCACTTAATGAGCCTGATGTACCCATACGTCAGTCTGCTATCAAAAATATTTTACATTAGTATATATCATATTAAAAAATCTATTTTTTAAAGTCATATCAGTGGTAGACAAAATTAAGAGTAGTTAATTTTTTTAATTTCGAGATACTAACTAGTAATTTAAAATTTGAAATTAAGAAATTCTTTTTATTGTATCTCAAAAACGCAAATTATATTCCTTAGTCAATTCTAAATGGTATTAATTTCGCAACGTAATACATTAACATTTTATTATTATAAAGTTTATGTTATCAAGGGGAAAAAAGTTGCGACAATTAATCATTTTGTTAAATTTTTGCTATAAAAAAACTAAATTTTTTTAAAGAATATGTATTGTAAAAAAAATTATTTTCTGTTAATAGTATCGTATTATATACGTATTACTTTTACATCTCCAACAGGCCTACATATAATGTATTAATTGCTTTCTGTGCATTTCTTTTTAAAGTACAGTGAAATTGATGTTGGTATGAATTTTGTCTCTAAATATACATATATACGTATATGCAATATTTACCTAAAGTTTCTGTGGGTTAAGATTACTGCTTCTGACGCGCACTGCGTATTATGCACAATCGATACGTTCTCTTTGTTTTCGAAGTTAGGAGTGACTCTTTTGTCGGCGATTTTAAGGGATAGCCGCTATTTAAGGACAATTTAATAGCGCGGACACGCCGTTTTATTGACTTATTTGTTTGCGTGAATTTCGAACGGGTTGTTTTCGTCGGCTACGGCGTGTCCGGTGGTTTTATGCGCGGAGACACTCCATTACTTACAATTTTTAAGAGAGACATTCTTACGATTTTGCCATCCGCTCTCAATCGATTCATTGCCGTTCAGGATACTATCAGGAAGCTAACTATCTAAAGATATTTATAACGTGAAAATAGCTCTTGCAGACTTAACAGAATTTGCAATTTCTTTTGAGCGAAATTGAATTTACAGTTATATACTCACTTATTGCATCGCGATCGAGTTGAATTATCACATTTTTAATATTTATCAGCATTTAGATAAAATTAAATAAAATTTTAGATAAAATTCATTTAGATGACAATTTTATAAACTTTATAAACGATAAATTTTCATATATGTAGAGGCAGATTTGATGTAATAAATAAAAATTGTTATTTCGGCAATCACTCTAGGTAATTTAGTATCTATTTTAATAAAAGGAATAAAATATACTTGATGTTATTATAAATATTTATTAAAATTGCATCTACACTTTTTTATGTGCAGTTTTTAAAGTTTGTCTTAATAAAAGAGAAACGATGTAAATTTTCACGTATCTGAAGACTCTGATGCTTTGCAAATGAGGTAGGCAGCGATTTCCTGAAATCATGTTTGTCGATTAAGAGACGCAAGGAAAGGTATGGAGGTCGTTTGGCTTCTGCATCGTCCGAGGTAGGAAAGAGGGAGGAGATCGGGGACTACCCCCTCGAGACGTATAACAGGCTTAGAGGGGAACCGAGTAACTCCGTATTTAACCCTCTCGCACGGCGGAGGAACGTGCACCACACGAGTTAAAAGACGACCAAGCTTGAGTGCCTTGCCGTGTTGATGCCGCGAGGGATGCGGTCACCCTCTCGGACCTTTCGTTCGACGACAATTAGCCTTCCACTCTAGAAGTACCGTCTCCCTTCATCCCTGAAAACGTCTCTGGTGACAATTAGAGCGATACATCGACGAAAGGTGTCCACTGAGTCTTCTATCGAGATTATTTAGAATTGCAACGAATATAGGCAAAAATACAGTATCTTTCTTTGATGAAACGTGAACCCGCGCTATATTTATCTCACTTATATATCTCGCAATATGATAATCTTTTGCAGATTTTGGATTTTTATTAGCTTGATTTCTTTTAAAACTTTTTTAATTTGCAATTTAGTTATTATTATTTTGCAACGTCATATCTGCAATTGACAAGATTGAGTCGGAAACAAAACATTACATCAATAATATCGGTATAGGCAATGTTTGCGAGGGAGATACAAGATAGCTTGAAAGAGAATTGTGAAATAGGGAAGAATATGAAACTGGGGAGAATTATCATAGCGGTCATCGTGATGTACGTATAACGCAATGCGTTAAATATTTATAGCCCAGAGGCTGCATCGCAACGTCGTTGCGACTGTACGAAACACGTGCTGCTGCTCTGCCTCGATATTTCATGTTAGATACTCAGGAACAATCTTTTTATCGGTACCCAAGAGAAGCTCTCTGTGCCTTTATCAAAGAACGTCGGACAATCTACCGTTTCCTGAAATCTAACCAGACGGCGAGAGACAAACTTCCCAGTCGTGAGCAAAATGATAAGTTAGAATGGTCTTGTTCGGAATTCTCCAAGGATATTTTGACTTTACTGTGACAGGAATTTATTGATATTGCTGAACAGTTCACATTTATTTTTTCATGATCTTTAATTAATTTATCACGTATTGTGATTTTATTATTTCATCGTACTCTCGTTTGAAAGAATCGTCGTAAGAAGATCAAGTAATTAAGTAATTAAGGTCATTAACGAAATATGTATCTTGCATTTAACATTGTCATCATAAATTTACATTAAATTTTGAGCAAGATTAGCCAACGGCAATATCGAAGCGTTCACCAAGTAATTCGATTTTACGGTGCTCTACTTTTAATTAGCATTTCGCACTTAATACGGTCGATTCGAAGATAGTTTATACCCGCGGACTAAATTAGCGATTGCATAAATTCATTGCCAAGAAGTTAGCGTTTACTTCGAAAGTGCGGAACTTGGAAGAGGTAGGAACAGGTCGGCGCGTAAGAGTCTGTGGATTCCGGCGAGACCGGAAACGGCGGTCGATTCGAAGAATCGCGGGACCGAAAGCGCGAGGAACGAAAGCGGGGTGGAGGTTTCCGGGCAGGAAGGGTGGATGCGGAAGAAGAGAAGGAGAGGGAGGGGGGGGGTGAGAAGAAAATATTCAGAATTTAGCACGCTTATTTCACGGTCGCGGACGGCACGCGGACGAAAGTGTTTCGAACAAAGTTTTAACCGTGTCTAATGGCGAAACTTGGCGAACTCGGCTCCGGAGTTCGACTGCCGGTAACCGCGGACGTAGGGCGGCGGCGGGGAAATGCGAACGAGGAAAGTGTCGTAAAAAATATTTTAACGGGAGTCCACTTGCCGGGGAACTTCCCTATCTGCCTGTTCCCCTCTTGACTATCTGTCGTTTGTATTTATTTGACGCGATCCTCGTCCTCCCTCTCTCGCCTCGTCGTGACTCGCCACGACTCGTCCCCATCGCGAACCTTGACCTATCCATACAGTGGAATAGCACGACCTTGGTAGGAGCGAGTGACCTTGAATATTACCACGCGAAGACTCCCTCGCGACTCGATACCGAAGTTCCGAGACTTTCCGCGGTGCGAAAGCGAAGAGTCTCGTTGTCCTGAGCGCAGACTCCGTAAAGTTCGGCTACCTGGTCGAGTTCTGTAACCTGTGTTACGGACGGATCTAATTCCAACTTTGTCGAGTACTTTTACAATTTCTCTAAATCTTTCAATCTTGTTGAGACACCATGAATTTTTCGTCCAAGTAAACCGACGTGGGATAGATAAAAATTGTATTGTAATTGACACCATCGTTATTGAAAATTTACTATGAATACTTCTTTATTTAATATCTTTTTTAAATAACATCTTGTTTTTCATGATTCTTTGTCATAATTCACTATTACTGATGAGCACGTTACTGATTAACAGTCTTTCGTTCGATTTATTTTTGTGGATATACCATTGTAACGAACATTACCGGAGGCTCTGGAAGGAGCACGAAGAGAACCGTTGCGGAAAGGGTCGGGTAAACCTTCGGTGGTTTCTCGTAGGGTGCTAGTATATCCCCAGGAGGTGGTGGTACAACGGTACCGTTGAACTTGCTGTTTAGCCCGGTTCTGCGTCAGTGCCACTGGTGGAGAGGGTCGGCAGTAGCAATGGTTAGTGCATGGCCAAGTAAGTTTGGCGTTATAGTCAACGGAATAAAATGGTTCCGCTTGTAGGTGGGAGCCAAGCTGCGCTCGTGAAGGCCCGGGACCACCGTTCTGGCCCCAGGCGTTTTGAGCCAGTCTGTAGAGCCCCTAGAAACAAGCGGGATACGCGAAGGGAAGTAGCGGAGGAGAGGGTGGACTGCGTCCTAGAAACACAAGCTCTACTAGGAGAACCAGCATCCCAAGGCCTTCCTATCCGCTACGAACGAGTTGGCAATTAACCCGTCCTCCCTCTGTCTCTCTCTTTCTCTCGTTCTCTAGGAAGGAGAGATTATTAGAGAGAGAATAGGAAAATTATATTATTTAATGTAAATTTTAATGATATTGATAAGATATTTTATCGAAAATTGTTTTTGTGTTTCAATAGAAATATTGGAAATTTTTTAAATGCTGATATATTGTATTACCAAGTAATATTATATAAATGTATTGCAAAACTAACGGTGCGTAAATTTTTCAAGTAAAGCGCTTTTAATATACGTGATACAAAGACTGATCCCGTTGCGCGTGTAATGTTATCAAATTTTCTTTTATAAATTTTATAAATAATTTCCCCTAAAGCAAAAACAAGAGTTTTATTTGAAAGAGGAGCCGTGGTGCCATTTACGCACTTTGCGGAGAGTGTTACAACGCATATACGTTGTTATCATGTCTAAAAAGAACTCAAGGCCGTGCCCTACGCATACATCCTGGCGTGCGTGCGCGCCGCTAAGAGACGACACGCTTGTCTATAGATATCTCGCGCATATCGGTCACGTACGTGTTGTATCTTAGGCGGGGTGCAAGGTCCCCGTGTCGGCCATATATCAGTGACGAACGGACAGGATACCGTGCTACAGCCCGTTTGTCGTATCCATCCTCCCTTCGTTCGTTCCCCGGGTGTTCGTCCTCCTTTTACTCCCGAGGCTCTCCGGTCAGCCTGTCCGTACCATTGCTGTCTGCTCGGAGGTGGCACTGTCGGGGAAGAAGGGGGTGGGCGGCGGGTCGCTGGAAGTGTCGCTAACTATTTTACGTAACTTTGCCGACAGTTTGGCCCGCGTTGACCACGTACGTCCGGTTCTGCGCTCCCACGGGAGCGGCCGCGAGGGGGAAAACGGGTTTTCGCGTGGGAGCGAAGGGTCTGAAGGGGGAAAACGAAGCGAACGGAGAGAGGCGAGCAGGACTCGGCTGAGACGCAGCCACGGGTTGGCGAGCGCCAAGGGTAGTTTCACCACGGTGTCCCAAGATATGCATACGTGACGGACACGCGGACTGGAAACGTGACCGTTGCCGCGCGTCCCGAAACATTCTCCTCCCGCGAAAGATCCTTGCGCTTCGATTCCCCCAGCGATCGCGTATAGTAGGATAAGGGATGCTTCGATTTAAATTGTAAAATTTATTTTCTTAGTTTGGGACGCATTGCCGTGCGAATATCTAAGAAGAAGATGAAAAATTATAAAATAGAACTCTTTCTTTTTCGTTAGTTTTATTTTAGTACATCACGCACACACACACACACTCACAAACACACGTTTATGTTTTATATAAATATTTCTGAAAACGTTTATATATTTATTTAAAACTTTTGTATTCGTAGAATGGAATTAGATTGTTAGTAAAGTTATATAACTTTGCACCATACTGAATAAAAATTGAATAAGGATTTTACGTAGAAAACGAAGAAAGTTTCGAGATTTCTGTAAAATTTTTTTATTCCTTTTTAACATACTAATTTTATCGCGCGAATAATGGTTGGAACGGTATTAATAGTGTTTGGATTATTTAAAAAAATTTTTTTTAATAATTTTAAAGAGATTATAGTGCGTCAGAAGCTGCACAAAACTTTTTTGAAAATCACAAAATATTTTTAGATTACCATGTGTTATTATTTAATATTTAAAAAAGTAATTTGTTTATTTTATACTTACAAAATTTTGTTTGCTGCTTTTGCAATACTTAAATGTCTAAAATATTAGCTAAATTTGTGTGTTTTCTAATTTTTTTAATCCATAAAAAAATTATTTCTTTAATGTAATTTAATGCAATATTATATTTTCTCTTTATTGTAAATGTAAATTCTTTTGCTTCTATAGAAGAAAACTCATCAAGTTTTATTTGTTATTCTGTGAGAAAACATATTTGGCTTATCTAACAGAAAAGTGCGCTCGTTTAAAAAATTTCGGCATTGAATCACGACTATCAAACGTATCGACTAGCAATATAAGTAAATTATAGACGGTGCCCGCTGGAGAACAATCACGGACTGTCGTGAGAAGGCACGATTCCGACAACGAATCGTCGGCAAAGTAATTCGACGCTAATAAAAATCGTTCTGCCGATGTATGGCGGTCGTGGCGAAACGTTAATGACCATCGGATACAACCCCATAATTACTACGATAAATCGCAAACATTGGTGCTACAATGCATCCCACGCGACATCGTTACGACTTCCTACCCTCCTATCTTTCCTTTCAGGCCGCTTCTCAGAGGATAGAACATTCTTATAGATATAAATTCTTCTTTGAAAGTCTTTTGAAAACATGCAAGCTTTTTTATATTATTTTAAAATGTACTATCTTTAATTTATTCTTAAAATTATATAAAGAATGTTTGAATGTGGTTCTTATTTAGTTAAGTAGCATAACTTTATAAAAATAAAGTTTATATATTTTTAACATTTTTTTTAAATTTAATTTCTTATAAGATATGTACATATATACGTATATAAAATTTCTTTAGATTATAATTTCTTCAAAGAGTGATATTTATTCTACATTTTAATTACTTTGTCGTTATTACGGCAGTTTCTTACTTATATGTTTCTAACTAATAATAGATTTTTGCATTACATTTAACATTAAGCAAAATATATTAATTTTATACTTATTTAATTATTTTGGAAATATAAAAATATTCAATTTGTGAGATGAGCGAACAACATCGTGTTTTCGCTATCTCCCTTGGAGCTGGTCGGCCAATCAGGATGAGATGGGGACGGGGTGCTTGGAAACGTTTGCTCTCAACAGAGACAAAGGTGTCAGTTCTCTCGAGGATATCTCGGAAGCGTCAATCCTTTCGATCGGACAGCTCGAAATGGAAGGGGCCATTGTTTTTGCCTTTGGTTCCCATTCCGCCCTCTTACATCCCCGTTTTCTACTCCCGACCAGTCCCTGCTGGGGGTTCTTCTCTCGCCTTCGGCTCGAAGGGGGAAAGGTAGAGACTGCGAGGAATCAATTATGGAACTTTTCAAATTTGTCAGTAATATTGAGATTTCTTTTATGCCCGGGAAGCTCATAATTGAAGTCTATCGGAGGACGAAGCGAAGACTTCGTATGCCCGGGATAGTATGGGTGGGAAAGGGAATAGAGGGGGGGGAAGTGAACTTTTTGTTTTTCGCTCGACTATTGTTTCCTATTGCCCGAGCCCATCAGGATTCCTCCTCCCTCTCTTTCGCGCTTGTTCATTTCGCCGCGAGGGAACGAGGACGTCTCTTCCGCGTCGCGTAGATGGCTTCCGTTCAATTTCGCGCACTCGCGAAGCCCCGACTCCCGTGGAAATGGCCCGCGAATCGAAAGAAAACTGTCGCCTTAAAAGGAATCGAAGGTTCGTAAAATCTTATCGTCTCATTCGTAGCGCTTGTCGCGTGCCAAAACCAAATAAGTCCATCAGTCGGATCGATACGCGATGACTATCGTATTTTCCCGGATCGAGCAAAAGGCAAGATGTATTTGTTTCTCCGAAAGAGACTTTTATGCATGAAGATTATTTCTAAGTTTATTAAATATAGTCAGCATCTTTTATAACAGTTTTTAACGAATATTCTGATCCTTTTCAATCTTTTTTGTTTGGAAAATGGAAATCAATCTAAAGTTTTTAAGATTTTAGAATTTAAGAATCGTTACATTTGAAATGGAATTGAAATTCAATAAAAAATTAAAAAAAATTTTTTGGAATACAAAATGCTTGAGACGTTTAAATGTCTGAATTACTATAAGAGATAATTATTCAAAATTGTAAAACAATCTTTAAAGAGTATAAATATGGGTCGAGATTAAGAGAAGCATGTATCATACATGTTTACGTTCGCAAAGAACTTTTGTCAAAAGTATGTCATGCTTGTGAGTTAGGAGACGACAGACCGATTGTTAAAACAAGAAGTTACGCAAGTCAAACATTGAATTTCTCCACTTGCGGCATTTTCAATGTTTTCAAGTCGGCAACGGAATTTGATTGCTATTGTGATTTTCCGCGAGCCTCTTCTCTCCTTGCATTTCTCTTAATATAAATATTTGGACTGTTCTCTTTCGTTTCGCTCGCGTTTACGAACGATTATTTTTGATCGTCGAATGAAAGTTCATCGAGAGTCTCTGGTAAGACGAGCACGCTTAATTGCCCAGTTGTTCGGATCAGTGGCTCGTTGTAACCGTGTTACAGGCGAAATTAATACGCCGCCGTCGTATATCTCGTGCTCTCATTTTCATTAAAATAAAATTAAAATAAAATTTCCATTGACTTGAAGAGAAGTTCGCCGGTCCGAACGGTGAATTTCAACGTCGCACAATCGAGGGGAATTAGACTCTCGAGAGGCTCGTATCCCCTGGGCGCTTTGCCTATAGCGTCTAATGGATAAAATATTTCCGCCGGCGCCGCATACCGTCGCGTAATTTTGTACAGCGCAAGCGTAATGTGATATTCGGGCGAATTAATAAACATTACTAATTGGAATAATGAATCGCGGCGCAGGTATGGTATTAATTCGTGATCCAAAATAATGTGACTTATTTTATGTACCTCTGCACATGTGTATCTGTCGGGTCGCTTTTATATTCCACCAACTTTTGTCCGCGGTGTACGATTCACGCTCTGGTGGACATGTCCTTCTCCGTTTTCTACCTGTTCGTTTCGAAAGTTGTCTGAATGATGCTCCGCGCTTACGGAATGCTCTCAATGTGTTTCAAGGGAGAGAAAGAGAGACGGAGATTGCAATAGAGACAGAGAGAGAACGAGAGAGAGAGAGAGAGAGGGCAGACTCGGCGGGGGTTGGAGAATGAGCGAGGGCAGGACGCAAAAAGGATTGGAGCACATTGAGGGCAGCGCGTGCGGTCGGATTGTTACAAGGAAACAATAATAAAAGTTGCATTAATTAAGAGGGTAGTTGCGTTGCGCGGAGGTGCTCGTTAGACGGAAACCTTCCGTTCCGCCGGTTTATCGACACGTGCGGCTCTTGCGTTTTTGTTGTTTTGCTTATTGATAACGACTACCCTGGGTAAGCTCTGCTACTCATAATGGCATTACTGTAATAATGTCAAACATTGCGGTGCGATTTATATAAAGTGCCGCCTCTCTCAATAATGCAAATTTACAGTAGTAACACGACAACCGTTATTTATATCTTTATTTTATACGGTGTAGCTCAACTTTTGAATGCTAATAAAAATTTATATAGTATGTCGTAATAAAAGATTTTCGAAATCGCGTAGCTACGTCGTCTTTAAAAGAAACAGCTCAAACAAATCGATAGAATTTGTTTTATTGTCATGTGCAATTTATTGTTTCTTTGTCGTCGAAATAGACTTGCGGATAAAATTTGATTCACGTCCTGAAATATTTTCTTAACAAGTCGGGGCGCTGCGAAAATTTCCCATTTTCGAACGTTCGTGGCTCACTGTTATTGTATCTTCGAAACGATATTATTCTATTTCTGCACCCTTACAGACTTCACACACAACCCCCGTTCACGATTATCTCATCAATTTTCATTATGTATTACGCCACATCGCGGCGGCGCATCGACGCTGATTAAAGCCGCGTCAGGTTTACTATATTTTCTTGCCGATGTGTGTGCGTATTTTCGTTCGCGGCCGCGATGACTATACGCAGTAATTAAGAACTGCGCTTCGAGAGTGTGGGCTATTATTTGCACTCGTTGCGTAATTGATCGATCGCGCTTCGAAGTTACACCGGGCGTATTCGACGATGACTGAGCGACGGTTGATATTTGGGGCAAGATGGGATATATTAATGTGGGGTGTGTGTCAGGCGGAGAGAGGGGAGAAGAAAAGTCGCAAACATTCCGTAGCCATCATTGCGTTATGGCATCGACGTACCACCTCTATAAGAAAATTGATTCAATTTCTATACATGTGAATATGGGATTAACTATTAGATCGATTTTAACGAGGCTTTATGTTCAAAAATACAAAAGTGATCGAAAAGCCAAAACAGATTTGGTAGTCGACAAGCTTAATCAATAATGATACGCGTCTCTTATTACATTTTCTCAAGAAATCGTCATATCGCGAAGGAAATTATCAGAGGGGTGAAGACGGGGAAACTGGGTGGACGGTTAAATCCCCTTAATTGTCAGAGTTAAATAATTCACTGTCAATCTTTTCACCCTTCCCGCGGCAGATTGTAGCGCGCCAGCGAGTGAGAAAGAGCCAAAAGCGCGCGTCATGCCGTCTTTTAATTATTCTACCCCCTAATGGCAAATAATATAATTCATTTCATTGTTTGGATCGTCGAAGGGTGTTGGATTACCGATATCTTTCATTTTCTCAGCACGATTGAAGGCTATTCTAAACACTTTGGACTTTTGACACTTATCACAGTGTACGTCTCACAGATTATCTAAAGAATTTCACAGCTTTAAAATGTAATATATGTTACAAATTTCATTTATCATAAATGCAGCTAAAAGCGATACAATTTTCTTAATTTTTTGAAGATTGATCTGTATTTATATTTCATATATTTTTAAACGTATAAACTAATAAATTGCATTATTAATTAAGCGCATATTATTAAATTTTTGACGTAAATACGTTATTCTTTGAATATAATTTAAGAGCTCTGGACTTTACGTCGTTAACTTTCGTAACAAAGCGATGCTTTTAATTGTTACTCTAGTATCTCGATCTTCGATTTCTCCCGCTAGAGAGCTCAGACACCAAGTCGAACGTCGTGAATCGACTAATAAGAGGCCCGCTAAAGGATAGTGCGGTAATAGAAGGAAGCGAGATACCTGAGTCGCGCCCTACGCAGAGTAACCCTATAGAAATTCGTACCGCAATTACGTGGTGTGGCCGCGTTCACGCGAATCCTGGCTAATCCTGTGAATGTGGCCACCGAACCGTGGCCGGACGACTCCGGGTGTTCGTCGAGAACGACAATGGACGAATCGCGCTCAGGGACAAAGATCTCAGGCACCAATTAATGTCCAACGATGTCCTTTGAAAGGTGCTCTGGGTGATGATGCAACGCGAAACACTTGTTTCCAAGCTCTTTTGATAAAGCACACGCGATAATTAAAAATAACCAATTAAAACTAGCCACGATAATCGGTGGGAAGATACGTGTCGATGAAGTAATAGTTAATGGAATATAATTATTTAGATTCTTTTTCGATTAATCTTATTACGATTTGACTTTTAGATATTAGTAATTTTAAATTAATAAAAGATTTTATTTATATAATATTTACTAAAAAAATAGTTTAGTAATAATAAACAAGCTTTGAAATAATTTTAAATATTTTATTAATATAATATAAGGCATAGTAATAGTAACCAATTGATTACTAAACAGTTACCAAACGGTTATTAAATATTACGAAATATTTTATTGTATTAACTGAACTTTTTATTGAAATATTTCCTCACAGCTTAGTAATTATTATCTATAAGTTTGATTATTATTACTAAACTGTTTTTAGTGTTGATAATTTTTTAATACTATTTTTAATACGATTTTCAATTTTTTATTGATTTCCTCAAGATAAAAAGTATTATAACATTATGACTTCAATTTTTTGACATATAATATAATGAAACAGCGATGATTGATATATTTATAAAACAATATTAAAAAAAATTATAATAATTGTACTTTTTTCAATTTGAGAGAGACGGAGACAGAGAGAGAGAGAGAGAGAGAGAGAGAGAGAGAGAGAGAGAGCCCATTTTTTTATACGACATAATTTATTAGTTTGTATATAAGTTAAATAATTAATAGATTTAATAATTACAATTAATACTTGAAGAAGTAACTCGTATTTCATTAAAGCACTAAATTTCCAAAATAATAAATCAAATTATTTTTTCTTAACTGCACAGAAATAAAATTTCTGCTGTTACTCTGAGTAATTATAAATTATGCTAACAGACTCAGGATTGATTTATTACAATTCTGAGTACAGGATAAGTTGTATTATATTCAGCTTTTTTCCTATTCGTTCGCATCATTAATTTTATTACATGCCGAACACTCTCGTCTTCGTATCGAATGAAATCGTCATGATTACAAACACATTCGCAGGTATTATACAGTCTGTAAACCGTAGGAAGAGTAAAAGCTCGGCTGCACACCGCTCTTGGATTTATGTCACATACCGTCGTCGTGATATTACCGCGGTGTCGCGCGAATGTGCGTACCGCCATTCACGGTCGGCGGCAGTCGGTCGCGGCGCACAGTAGACGCCGACTGTCGTGGGAGCAGTGGGGTGGTTGGTTGCGCCGGGCGGCGTGTAAGGTAAATTTGAGAGAGCGGCAAGACTAGATATCTAATTAACAGCCAGCCGACAATGGGAGAACCATCCGTCGTAGCCGTATGAATCGTATCTGTTTCGGGCCCGTTTCTCCACGCTCGTTCGCGAGCGCGTGTACACGTGCGACGCGCGAGTCAAGGGGGTGGTTTTCCGAGTGGGGTGCACTATTCATCCGTGATGCGGGAAGCGACGTTTTCCCCATCCAACTCGCCATTCGCGGCTCCTCCCTTTTTTTTTTATGCCAGTCTTGTAAAATCGTCTCGCTGAGCAACGTTTCGGCGCGACTTTTCAACGTTAACTAGAAAAATGCGGAAAGAGAGTTATCCCTCGAAATTTTGCGCTTGAATTTACGAAATCGATCTCTTTCGAGTTGCAGCCAAGCGTCGCTGGTAAATTCACAAACGCTTTAATATTTTTTTTTTTATTTTTTTTTATTGCAATTGCATCCGCATGTCTTGCAAATGTTCTCTTCGCTTATGTCAGGACGAAATTTCATCCATAAAAGTTGAGTACAATGAAATATGATATTTCTATTTTTAAACTCTTCACACATAAAACAGCTTCTTGATTCTTCATATCTCTTTTTCCGTCGAGAAAGACCGTTCTTGGCATTCAGACTCGCCATTCTTCGTACTCTATGCATTCATTTAGATAAAAATTCGCCCGGGAGGGTACATATTTCTCAGCGGTGATCACATTTGCAATATTAACGTGTTTTCACGGTGAATTTGCCGTGCCGCTTAACAATAACCCGCTCGGCGTAGCAACCGTTTTTGACGAAATACAGGCAAAGTTGTAATCCGACACTTCGATGGTCCTGGCAGCGCTGGTCGACCGCCTAATCGCCTACACGCGCTATTACATATCCAAAGTTGTAACTAGTTCGCCGGGTTGTGTGTTGCGCGGCATTATGCTCGCACGTACACGCATGCACGCGTGAGAGAAGGATACGAACAATCCCTGTCGACGACGTGCCAGACGGTAAACAGCTAAGCAGCCGCCAACGAGCTTCGACTACGCGCCCGCGCGCGTTATGTGCATGTGTGTGTGTGTGTATGTGACTGTATGTATATGTTGTGTGTGCCCGCGGTATTAAAAGTTCTTCCCGAGAACATTGCGCGTTGCCTGAAAAGCTGCGGATCATATGGATGGTCATTATTTGCGCAAGCTATTATTATTTCGAAAATTTTGAATGCACACCCATCATTTTGAAGGTACGCTTAGGGAACTCGCGAATTCGCCGTGCTGCGAGCTAACTTGTATTATATCCAATCGCGTGCTCATACGCGGATCTTTGCGATGGAAAATAATCCTTTGTAGCGCAATGTACAGATAAAACTAACGCCGTTATGGATCGTCGTAAAGTAGGAGAAGTGGATTTTGATAGCTCGCTGATAGATACATTTATCTCGACGTACGCGAGATTCGTGAGATTAATTGTTTCTAATATTTCTCACCAAAGAAAAGAGAGAGAGAGAGAGAGAGAAAGTGAGAGAGAGTGAGAGACATTGCGCGGAGAAGTTTGCCGACAATTAGAATCACTAAGGATGGCCACGACGAGAGACAGAGGGGAGGGAAAGGGAAGGAGGGCGGGAGGGGTGGGGGGCGTCGGAAGGGAAAAAAGTTTAATTATAAACACTGAGGTGGGACGAGAGAATAGTACGGTGTTCAGGGAAAGGACGAGAACGATGACGAGGAGACGAGGACGACTACGACGTAGTCGGCCAAATGGTCACGGCTTAGCGCCGGGGAAAACTCTTTTAGCCAAACGAAGGGAATCCGTCCAGAGATTATCCCTTGGCTTCAAAAAGTTGTTAATTACTTGGATTTTCTCCTCCGTCCCGCCACGTTAACTCCCTCGTGCGTTCTTGCAGGCGCAGCCGCGCGCCGTTCCTGCTTTTATATCGGGACATTTTTTAATCCCTCCTCGTCTTCGGCTCGTAGCTCGGCGAGTCGACACAATCGCAATTAGCCGCGGATCGTTAATCGGTTGTTACGCCCGAGATTTTCTCGTAATTCGGCGATCGGACGAGCCTCGCTCTCTTTTGTACTTTGCGCCAAATTAAAATCGAGGGATGCGCGCGCGCGCGGAATGCTCTTCTGCTTTTCCCGGCCCGTTTCTCAATTCGCTGTTTGCGATCGCTTTATTGCTCCCCAGGTTCAGCTACACGAGCAACAGGGTCTCTCGACGATAAGACCAATACAAGACACTATGAGTTTTTCTCGTCTCGATATTTATTACTTAAATTTCCTTACAACACATATGCCTTTTACGCTCGCTGCACTACTCGATACCTTGTGTTACAACTCGTGCTCTATGCTGGAAATATCCCACGTGAAGTCGGGAAGTGAGGAAGGCGATCACTTTGTGGTCATGCAGGTCGCGGCGACTTGACCATTAGCCGTGGCGAGTCCTTTGCTGTCGTAGACGACGGCGGGGGTGAGAGGCGATGGTGAGGGCCGAGAACTTCACGACCGGTCCAGCTGCAAATATCGTTAACGTTGGCTACGGTGCGCAGAGTCGGCCGGCTAGTAATTTTGCAGCAGTTTGTCGAACAACAACAACAAGAACAAACCGCGCCAAGGCGCGCTCCCTTAACGCGCAGGGGCCAGAGTGCAGCCAATATCGCGACACCGAACGTAACGCCTTGTATGCCGAGAACGCTACGTGGCTTGGCCAGGGTTTCTTTCTTTTTTTGGTAAATAAAATGTCCAGTCGGGAGTTACGTTTGTAAACTTCCTGTGCGTCGTTTACCTTAATTACTGCACGAGATGATATCGGTAGCGCAATTTCGTAGAGGAGAGATACAGTAGTATTTACAACTTCGCAGTAATGATTGTCGTAATTTGCTGCGGTATCCTGAGATTAATATTCTCTATGCTTTTTTGTTGTCAAGCTTAATTAGGGCAACGTGATGAATACGTTAATGTTTCATTATTTATACAAATCTCAATTATTTGAGATTAAAACGTAATTTTTCTCCTGCAAATTACACAGCTAATTGGTTTTTAAATATTGAAGCATTGATTTGATAGGCTTTAGAGTATATCGATAATAATAAAATTGGCAATATAATTAAACGAATCAATCGATTCATTCTCACTAGTTATTTATACCTAAAAATTAATCCATTACAAAATTTCCAAAATATTCTTGAATCGTCTGCAGTGGTCATAAACAAACAAACAAACAGACCATAAAAATTAAGGTTTTTTTTTCTTTAGCATCTAAAACGATTTGATTAACTAAAAATGATTAAATTTTGATAAAAAATTTTAAAGCGTTTATTATAATTTCATAAACACGACCAGATGTGTAAATTATAATAATTAAAATACAAAATAATTAAATATAAGTAGCAGCGACTTAACACAACGAAATGGATTGTAATTATGAAATGTGCAATTCCATTTCGTGTGTTTAATTATGCATGTGCGCTCGTGAAGTTCAGAGATAATTATTCCGGACGTCTCTACTCTCTCCGCTTAATCGAGGAAAATATTTATACGTCTACGAAGCGATAACGCGAATAAATATGAAGATTATGTGTGTAAATACTCGAACATGCCGGAAAGAAAATAATGTATGAGAGGATAAGAGGGAGAGAGACAGAGATAGAGTTAGTGTCGATCCCGCGGCACCAAGTTGTTACGGGGTCGAAGATACTACCGAAGAGGAAATATGAAATTTGTTGGAGGGTGAGGGTGTGACAGCCCTGGTCAATATTATCCGCAAATATAACCGAGCTGTTCTCCTGCGCAATATATATATATATATATATATATATATATATAACGTGATGTCGCCTTTAAAACTTTTGCCGTGTTTTCGTGCAATATTCATGCGAGCATGTAAGAAGACACATAGGTATTCTCTATACCTATCACGGATACATAATTTATTAAGAGAATTTATAGATAAAAGTGTTATTCGCGGATAGAATCATAGAACTTCGACGCGCGAATCGAGCAACGTGACTCGACATTGTACGTGTAATTCATCCAAATATTTGCAAGATTGCTATATTCCCATAGGATAAGATCGTGCCTGTGTTTCTCCGTATTTGTATGTATACCTGATGTATCGCTCAGTCGGTCGGGGAAATCTAAACTTGCCAGTTTCAGCAATTCCTCTCCTTGTTGTAAACACCATTACAGTGAGAAATTTGTTACCGGCATCACGTTCGGGTTAATTAATTTCATTTTTGTCGGTGCGCCTCGTCCACGAGTTACGCGTTTACACGTGGAATCATTGTTCAAATTTTATCTCGCGTTAACGTTATTACAATGCGATCGTGTCGCACGGCATTTATGGGAAAAATCTCTATTTTTCTTCGTGCTCGCACGCGTCGTCGTAAACTCCTTTCTCGCTGGTTTAGTTAATATCTTGTGCCCTTTCGACAGTCGAGAAAAAAAAATCCGCCTCTGCTCAGAATGTGTTTACCGCCCGACTTGTCTCGCAGCCACGTAAGGTCGTAAAACTCCGCGTCGCGCAAAACCGGTCGCACGTATTTTTCGCTGCGGGCGAAATCTCGCGCCCGCAGTTCCCTCCACGACGGGGTTGTTCATAAATTTTCTCGCAGACAACCCTGGTATACGCCCGTTCGCGAAAATGAAATGCACTCGCCGAGAGATGAATGATAGGCGAACGATGCTCGGCTTTTCGGAAAGGGCGAGACCGTCGATTTCGGCGATGAGAAGAACCGGCGGGGAAACGAGCGGGAGAGAACGTGCGACCAGCGGATCGTAAAACTGTTGACAGCTAAAGTTATACGCGCAACAATGCCCGCCGATATTCGCTTATGTGTCGCGAGCCGAACTGCGAAAGATAGTTCGCGCGACTCTCGCGCCGCGAAAATGAAATTTTTCAATGACGCGAAGGCGCGCTCGTAAAACCATACATTTTACATACTATTCCGATCATAACTGATCACAATTTCTTCCAAGTTTAGAACGGCGCGAATGTAGATTGGTCTCATTATGCATATCTTTTTAGGAATATGAAATACTGCATTCAAAAACTGCTGACTTTTATTTTATTTCTACCGTCGTAACTTTTGTCTAGGCAGCGTCTCGAATTACTTTCTAAATTGTTGCGGTATTACGCCGATTAACCTCCAGCGATATCGAACGTGGTTGCGCCAATACGGCCGGCGCTATGTATCGGAATTCTCTTCCGGACGAGGTCCCTTGTTTCACCTGCAAAGTGCGACGAGCGGGGAGCGAACGAGGCAAACTTTTGCGCCCGATCCGCGGTCAGGCGCAGGGTCGGTCGGGTTGCGGGTGGCAGATCTGCAATCCGGAATGGGATCTGTCCGCTCCAGACGTTACTACCCCGCTTATTCCGTCCGAAAAGCACCACGATTCGCCTTTACTGCCCACGACGAGGAGAAAACAGAACACGCTGTCGCCGTCGTTGTTCTCGTCGTCGTCGTCGTCGTCCTTGTCCTAGTCGTCGTTGCCATCGTCGTCGTCGTCGTCGACGTCGTCGTCGTCGTCGTCGTCGTCGTCATCGTCCACGTCGACAAGCAATCTTGCCGTGGGCAGTCAAGCAGAGCTGGTTTCTAGCACACGCGGAAAATTCACATTGAAACTGTATTTCCACCAACTTGTAGTTCGTGAAAGATTGCCCTGTTTTCTTTCTTCGTCATTTACGTGTCCGCTATTTCAGAATTTGCTCCGATTTTAGATATTTATTGGGAAATAAATTCTTGATTAGAATTAGATTAGAATTAGATTTGTCACAATGAAAAAAAATGACTGATTTTGATAAGTGATTATAATTTTTTTCTTGCTTCTTGATTAATTCCTAAATATTAATTATTTATATAATCAAATTTGCGCATGCGCCATATGATTTGCGTTATTATTTGTTTGGCTCATAAGGGCAGATATAATTATATTCTGTGGTATTTAAATTTGTATTATATGTATAAGGATAAAACATTGTAAACTCTATTCTCTCTATTTTCTCTACTTCTAATTAAATTAAATTAAATGTGTCACAAATATTTTTGGAGACATTTTACATTTGTTTGTATCAACACTGAGTTTCACAGTTTGCAATCAAGAGGCGTCGATATTTACGCTGCGTATGGAAATTTATCCAATATAAAGACTTTCGTACGGCAATAAAAATGATACATCAGCAAATCATCTCGAGGGTTGCCCGCCCGATATTTTCCACCGTCAAATGGTTGTTTTATAACTCGCGTTATGGATTTATGAAAAAAAGATACGTCGCGCTTCCTCCTTCTCTCTTCTTCTCTCTTTCTCGCTTCCCGTCTAGCTTCGATCGCGAGATACATAGGGAGACGATTTGAATACAGTCGTCCCTTCTATGATCAGCGAAGCAATGGTTTTATAGCGGGCGCTTCTCTTCTTCTCGCGTATCCTTATGTCTCCCCGACGCTGCCTGCCTCGACAATCGGCATCACGCACGCGGAACACGTAGCGGCACGATATTAGCCTTTCATACGAAGAAGACCTCCCCGATGCCCGATCTACATATCCGGTCCTTTGTGTAAAAAGGACTGGCAAACAGAATTTAAGGTTATTTCGCGGGAATAAGAATGGGCGGGCGCGCGAAATGCGGGAACCGCGTTTCGCATCCGGTCCACGCAATTTCGAGCAGCGGCAGGCGAACACGGGCAACGGTCTAAAAATATGTTGGTAAAAGTTTTGTACCAACGTATCAAAAAAAAGCAATCATGATTACATGGTCGTATATTCGGTCTCGTCGCTTTTTTCACCCTCACTGATCTATCAGCTTCAGAAAATTGACGCGAGTTATCTTCACAAATGATGATCGATAGTTCCGTTATCGTTATTATTATAAGACAGGATTATTTATACGACAAGTATATAAGCAAAATTCATTTCTTAGAATATCAAGTCAAGAGTCTTATTATATTATATCTCAATGTATGCTTGCATCAGAATTGACAGTTCTAATAAAAATGTGCCACGCACTCACGATTAACATTTTAAATTAAATCTTAAATTTAAAAAAGTTTTATAAAAAAAATTTAGCTTCTATTTTTTTCGAATAAAGGTGAAACATATTAGGATTTTGCCGCTCGTACGATCAGCTTGACGCAATTAGCATTAAGTACCCTCTTTTCGCCAGTGCGGTATGGCGATAATTAAATTGACGTCCGGTACGATAACACGCATACATTGTAGCAAATTAAGTCCGACTAATCCACGAACGTGCGAAACGTATCTCGGAAAAGGATTAAAATGCCGGCCGTTCTGATTTTCGTGAGGACGGACATCTCGGCGATGTTATTAATTAAAAAGTTGGAGGCAGACAAATGGCGCGGACTGACTAGAATCGTCTCGCGCTTACCTCTTTTTCTCGTCTCTTTTTTTTTTATTTTTTCATTCTTCCACCTCCGTCCCCTGCGCGGTGGGTAGTTAGGTAATTGATACGAGAGCGGGTGTCGGATCCCTCGTTCCAAACTATTTTGCACACTAACGAAATCCGAAATCACGTATATACATTAAATATTCGAGTAATTCGTTATGTTCAGAACTTTCGACCGCCTCGTCCGTTTTCTCTCTTTCCTGCAGACAGCTGGAATTTATCCTAACAAATGTTTCCACCGCGCTTAACCCCCATCACCCGTAATATACGATAAACATTTCCCTCTTGGTCGCGAGAGGGACGGAAAACTGTGATGAAAAATATTTATGCGAAACGGTGGAATTGCTTCCCCACTCGACCGTGATATTCCTCTTGGCATCCATGTTCCCGCGTGATAAAGGAAAAATGTCGAGATTGCAATGAATCATACTTTCAATTGTTAATCGGTTTTTTTTTTAATTTGCCATCGGCGCGCGTGCACTTCTTACGACGAGTCTAGAAATTTGAAACAAAGACGGAGGATTGTTCTTTGTGTTGCTTCGAGGTTCAAATTTTTGACGCCATATACGTAATAATTGACGCGAATCGATCTGAAGGAATATTTGTGCTAGCGAGAGAAAGAGAGATGCGTGTAGATGCGTGCGGTATGCGCGAGACGCACGCAGATCATACGCATCGTCGATTTTACTGCGTTATAAATCGGCGTGTCGGTCTTCCTGGCGCCTCTCTCTCACTTTGTCGTCGTCGTCGCGATCGATGAGGATTTCATGGTGCTTAGTCGGCGTTTAGACCCGCATGCCAGGCCCCCATATAGGATACATTCCTCGTACATTTGCTTAATAACGTAAATACTTTAATCTTCAGCATCAGCACAAGTATCTTTTTTCTCTTTATTTATCTCTTTCTAGAAATAGATTTTAATTGAGAGTCAGATCCCTCCATTAACCTGTTGACGTCACATTTTCAAATAATAACATAACGATCACATGGGGTTCACTGGACAAAATCAGTCGCCATTTGCCAACTTTTTGATATTTTGTTGCAAAAATTTTACTAGACATACCTTGAGGTTTGTTCTTTATCATTAATAATTTGTTTTTTAATTAGAATTTAACATAAAAATTCAAATAAAAAAGAATTGCCAAATTTGTCTTTTTTTTTTTACAAAAATATTTATAAAAATTTTAATTTTTGAGATAATTCAACAAAAATTTAGGGGTGTATTTTCAAGATAGTATACTTTCAGATGAAAATTAGTTTCATAGAAGGTTTTAAACAAAGTACATTTATTTTGAAGTTTAAAGTGCTCAATTTTGACAAATTTGTTAGCTACGTACCCTTAAAGTTAGCGTGGGGTGTTTTGAATCCTTTGTGATTGTAACGGGTTAAATGCTGCGATTTCCACATCGATTTGCGTTTCGATTATTGTTTTATTTATTCCTGCAATGTAATAACCAAACTTCTTTCAGTTTGGGCATTTAATCGTTTAAATAGATGAGTTATGAACGTTTTGCTTTCTCAATATATTTGCAACTTATAATACTTACTTTTTATGAGTACGTTTATTGTATTAGCTATAACATTTTAAACTTTAGACACCGACTCATCAGTCAAGTGTTAATTAAAATAGCTGTGCAAATAAAATATGTATAATATTGCAGATATTTTCGAGGCAGCCCGATCATCCTTGCAGAGTAGTGCCACTCTTGCGATCAGCATTGATCATTGCCATCGCGTCCGTGTCAATTCTCATTCCTTGTACAACGGATCAGTTCGTTGTGCCGGGCTCACGGGCTCTCACATATCCGGAATACCAAATCGATCCTCGAATAGCCAGCCGAGTTCTGGTCGGGTAGTTTAAGTCAAAGTTTTAATCACTATCGACTTCGGGACATCTCGCATCCCCCGGGACTTACGGATCCGTCGGAATGAGATCGAGAAAATGAACAGCTACCGAAGCCAGAATTATCATTTCGATGTCTAGCTGTTCGTATCTGCTTATAATTAATATCGTATAAATCGTTGTGTGTACGTGTCGTCAGCGCTCCTGCTTTAAAGGAGCGATCTCTTTATCGCTTATAATCATGTATTTGGTGTAACGGCATGTATGTATTGTAATAATGTTTTCGTTAATTTCAGAAAGGTATAATTGTGAAATATAAACACTTCCCAGATTTAAATAAATTTTCAACAAAATTTGTAAAAAAAGGAAACTGTTCTAATACACATACACATATAAATTTTAAGTTATATGATGTGTATGGAATGTAATTAATTTACATGAATTATAATCTTACTTAATAATAGTCTTACAAATGTAGTTATTACGTTTATACATAATTTATATTTAAATATTACATTGATATAAGTTTCTATGTATACAACATTATTTACATTTTACAGGCAATTTTTTGTCTTCCATGTATTATAATTTCTATTGTTTAGTCGAAAGAGAAATTATAATAATTAATATTATTATAAGATGCAAGTAAGTACAATTCCCTGGGCCGCAAAACGAAAATACGAAACGAGAATGGAAACCTCGGCGCGTAGATTAGGAAACGAAGTTTCAGCCGGAAATACCGACGTGCGCCGGTTGAACGTTCAACGTGAGCAGGGTCGGAGGGCCAGATTAATTGATACCGTTACGGAGGAACCGAGAGAGAGAGAGAGAGAGAGAGAAAGGGAGAGAGAAAATAGAGGGAGGATGTGAAGGTATAAAAGAAAATAGATGCACAGGGATGGGGTAGAATCAAAGTTGTTGGGCCACTGCAGAGGAAATGCAGTTGCGGTGTCGACGAAGCGAGGTTGCTAGGCGGGACTGCGTCGGAGCAGCAATTGAACATTTGGCTAATGTGTTTTTCCATTCAGAAAATTGGACATTTCAGGCGTTCACGCGCTGTGACTGGTGGCTTAAACTCGATACGCCGAATTAATTGAATTTACTCTTCAAACTCGACGTCCGCGATCTCTCCCAGTCCCAAATTTATTAAGCGTTGTATAAGCGCTGTAAGCATCCTGTACGGAAGTATATTTGTAAAGATGAATGTTTAATAATTCGAATCCTAAAGTAAGGATCGGTTATTGACGCATATAGAACTGTTCCTTATGAAAAGACAATACTAAGAATTAGCAAGTGCAATATGATCGCGATAAGTGTAAAATCAAATTAAGTTTTTGAAATATCTTTAGAATTTGTTTGAAATTTTTTTAGGAATAACAAATATAAATATGAAAATGTAAAGACTGTTAGGCCGATGTTTATAGTCGATTCTTATTTCAAGACCGTCTTAAGTAACATCTTAAGATGACTCTGCGATTGGTTGATGACATCTTAAGATGGTCTTAAATATAAGAATTGTCTATGAATACCGGCCTTAGAATAATATGAGATATAATGAAACGGTGAGAAGTAAGATAAATACGTGAACGAATGTTTCATGTATGTAATTTTATTTATAACTACATTATTCAACTGGACTCTAATGTAAACATGGTCATCTGTTTGAAAATAGAATTTACTATTTTGATTAATTTGGCTTTCCAGATAATATTTGAGAGTTTAAAGTGTTCAAAGAGTATTCCGAGTATTACGTGTCAAGTTTACTTAACGCAGTTTGACATTTGCACAAAGGACTAAAATTTGATAGAATATTTTTTTGCATCGAACGGGCAATTCGTTACAATATTATATGCTCATTATCCACGTATCATGTCGTTGCATTTTATGTCTCTCGCGCGAAGGGTCTTTGTGGGACTTCGCGCGTTCTGGCCACGAGCCATCGTTTCCGTCTCCAACCTCGGACATCTTTCCGGCTGCGGTCCTTGCTGACCGTATGGAACGCCGCTTCCTCGGCGTTGGCGCGCGGAACGAGTTTAATTCGACCGCTCTAAGAAACTGGCTGCGGTCGCATTCCTCAAGCAAGTTCCTGATTGTGTGTCCAGCGCCGTCGGGGGAGTTCGCGCGTTCCCGCCACGGGGACGGCCACCGCTCTCTACCAGCGGCCTGACCACCAGTATTTATGTCCACAGGACACAACCGGGGTATCCCGAGTGTTCCGGGTAGTTTCTCGGACCCGCGTCCCGCTGGCCCGCTAATGGTTATGGTAATTACCGGCCCTAATTGCGAGCAATGGAATTACGAAATATCAAAGTTCGCCGCGACAGTGCTCGCATCTACTCATGCCTGTTCCTTTCACTACACTAAGGCTCGCCCGTGGACGATCAGCAAGAAAAAGAGTTAATTTGGTTTAACGATCGACACTTGGAGTTTCAAAGTTTATCCAAGATATTGCTCGATAGTAATTTGAAAATTCTGAAAACATTTGATAAGATATTTCTAAAATATCTTTGCTCCTTAATAGTATCTTTTATATATTTAAGGCAAGAATAGGATTATTGCGATTTATACTCTGCACATAGCAATTGTGTACATGTTTGATGTAGTATTTGTAATTTAACTTAAGTGATGTGTAGGATGCGCGAAGCTATCCAACAGATAAAGCAACAATACCAGACACGAGTTACTCTGACTCGTTAATCGGCCACTCTGTTGCTCATTGTAATCACATTCGCCGATTTCGAAGCTGTTTCGAGGCGTGCATATCCCGTTTCGTTACGGTTCTTTCTTCGGTCGGTGCGCGCGGACTGACCGGCGCAAAGGTAAAAGTTGAATCGTCGGAGGCGCCTTGATGTGGTTATCGCACCCGGGGAAATCCGGCTCTTTACCTCCCGGAGGCTGGCTAAATTGGCAAATATTAAAATTCTTTCGATGCGGAAGGAGCGTGTACAATGGCTCGTGAAATGCAGGAACTCTCGACGTTCCCTCGCCCTACACCGGGGCGGTTGCCCGCATTTAAAACCTCCGCCGAGTTTTCCCGTGCTTTTCTCCGTGCTTGATCTGAAAATTTCGTCTGATTACTTTATTGTTCTCCGAACGGACCGGCTTTCGTTCGTCCGATGTTGCCGTGGATTTTATATTTAACAGTCGCAAGCTGGATTACGACTGCCTGCTTCGCATTTGATCGAATTACTCAAGAAACTCGAGATAAAAAAAAATCGTCATTGGATTTGGGAATCTTTGAGTGCCGCGTAGAATACTAATAAACTTACACACAATATCTTAAATGCGTTTTATTATAAGATTCTATTATTTAATAATTCATATTTTTGCTGAAAAATTAAGTCATCCATGTATTTAGATTTACTTATATTTATATTGCAAAAGAGATATTGATTTTAGACACTTTTTCTTTAAAGCTAGAATAAATATTCAATTCTTGAAAAGAGTCGGCGCTGAAGAAGCGATAGAGCTTTTGCGAAACATTGCTTTTGGAACATGACACGACGTGTTCGCAAATGGATTAATTTCCATGAATTTTTAACGCTAGCTCGGGCTGAAAATGAAAAAAGTTTCTTGCCGGTCGCTGTAATTAAAACGCCTTATACGAGGCAAGGAGACCTTACAGACAGCTTTGTTAATCGAGCTGGAGGTGCTCTCGCGTCATTCGCTCGCCTAATAAAAATTAACGGCGAGCAGGTGCAGGGGTTGCGTGAAGGGTTGGGCAGCCTCGTTTCGAGGCGGCCAAAGGGTTGCTCTCACGGCGAGAGGGCGGGCGCCAAGAAAAATTATAAAAATAATCTGGCCGAGGAGGGGGCAGTCAATTGGGGTGGAAAACTTGCGTAACAAGCAGTCCCGAGGAAATTGCGGGAAAAACCGTTTGCCACGAACGGACGACAGCGGCTGCGGAGAGAGGAGGCTGGTACTAGCTCGGTTGAACCCTCTTCCATTCCTGACGGTGGGAAGCGAAGAAAAATAAACGAGTCGAGCACGACGGGAGTCAACCGTGGAAATAATAATATTAACGTTACGTAAGAAAGGGGCAGAGCACCGTTGACATCTTTGAAGTTTCGCGGTTTCGGAAACGAAAGTATCTCCGCCATCCGACTTGTCTGCAAGGTTATATATCCAAAGAGATAGTTTCTCAAATGTGTCTATAATATAAAATATATATACATTAATTTTAATTTTTAATTTAATATTTTTATCTTAGATTGTTGCAGATAACATTTATTAATATGCGAATTTTGTTATAATCCATATGAGAGGAATAGAATAGGTCGTTACTTATTTTATTCGTAAAAAAATTATCAATTTTCTATAATTAACAATTTTTTATTAATTTGTTATAATTAATTTTATCAGATAATTTACTAATAGATATTTTTATTTAATTTAAGAATTTCAGAAAGTATACACGAACGATCCGATAATTTTATTTTATCGATCTTCATACGCAAGTATGTAGGGGCAAAGTAATTTTAAATCGATTAGTGCGTAGCTACTCGTTTTCTAGTGTCTTATGCATCAGGCATTAACTGGGTCAGTAGAGCGTATAGACACGTGGCGCGACACGTCGCACTTCCGGCGCATTTGTCGTGCGTGCGAGCCTCGCGTGAAGTCTTTATCGATTTTATCTTTGGCCTCGCGCCGTAAGGCCACGCTATGAAATACCTATTTCGGTCGAGCCGGAAGGAGCGTGTACGAATTCCCGGAACGATCCGACAAGTAGCTATTTACGTGCACTATCGTGCTTCGCTAGGCGAGGTGAGAGAGGTGCGGAGGGTGTCGGTGAGCAAAAGGAGGAAGGGAACGGGAGAGGAGGAGGTGTCAGCCACCCCAATTCGTACGCTGACTGGCTTAAACGGTCCTCGCTTAATACGACACAAGAGGCTAATCTTAAAAAATTCTGGCCGAGATAAGCTCTTCCGGGGGCCGCGAATTCTTCTCGCCCTTCGCTCCCTAGCCTACCAGGCAGTTACGGAGTTCCCGAGCGGAGCAGATTGAGCCGCCGCTCTTCTTTTCATTAGCTGATAACTGGATTCCGGGATACGCCTGGCCTACGAACGACACGTTAACCTTTCGCGTAACTACCGTCGAAAATATTACCGGGGAGACTATGCCACTCTCTCTCTACTTCTCCAAATTAACATATCTTGATAAGACCGCTTCGACGTTGTGACATAAATTTTGTTCTCGAAACTTTGAACGAAAAATGGCGAATGATAAATCGCAAAGCTGTTTTGCATAATTTTTTTGATATATCGATTTAAATAGAATCTGTTTTTGAAGGTATATATGTTTAAGATTTTTTTTCAAACATTTTTAATTGTACCTATCTGTTTTTCGTAAGTATATTATGTAATTATATTACAATTGTATAGAATATTATTAGTGAAAAATAAAATATACATTGGAGAATTGATTACCATACGTGAATAATCTTTATCAACATTTTTGGATTAGCTTCTTTGAGAAAATGATTTCAATCTTTCTCAGAATTTCTTGTTCGTCTTTCCTTCTCTTTCATAATGTCGTTCTCCGCTCGAACGAGGTGTCGGTGACCGACTGACGCAATATTAGCCGCTTGGTCCCCGTCATCTGCGAGAAGTGCTCAAAGAGATATCCGCGAAACAAGTTTTCCCGCAATTTTCCTTCCTATACTTGCGAGGGCCCCCTGGGAAAATCTCTTTTCTCTCGTTTCTCTCTCTCTTTCTCTCTTCCTCCCTCTCTTTTCTCTCAATTTCTCTTATTTTTGCGATCCGAGTAGTTGAAGTATCTAGAGAAAAAGAGAGAGAAATAGGGAGAGATACAAGAAGAAGGCACCCCTAGAAAGATGACCGCGTCGGGCCGCTGGCTATAATTTCATTAGCTGCCACGAGACAAATGAGCGTCTATTGTGAGACGCGCCGGTTGGTCGGAAGATTTTTCCTTTTTCCTGCTCGTGCAGTTACGGAAATAGTAACGATGTTCGGGCAACAGCATAATAACTATTCGCAGAGACTGGAGGTCCGTTTGAAATTAATTAGAATCATCCGTGAGACAGACACGTAATGAATTCGCTGTATTACAGTTATTAGCATCACTTTGATCTATATCATATCTAAGTGATGCTACACAATAATAATTTTATAGCAGTGTTATATCTCTCATCAATTAATTACTTGGTTACATTATGCAAATTAAATTGGTCATTATTTACACGATAGAAAAGATTGAAAGTGCTAGAGAAAATGTGATTGCTCGATGTTTTTAATTAAAATACTTTAGCGAGATGAATCAATTGATAGTACGATTTCCCTTCGAGCGTGTTAATTCAGGTCTTGCAAAACACTGAGCGTTACTTGTACTCCTTCATGCCGCTCTTTTGCTTTTTCTTTTTTCTTTCCTTTTCTCTTTCTTCCTCGTGCCGGCTGTTTGCACTGGTAATTACCGGCGCACGAAATACGTCGCAAGAAAAACATTAATATCAAACGACGTGGCTGCCGACAGTGCAAATAGAGGATCTTAATGGTGAGCCAACTTTCGAGCAGACTCGAGAAGGAAGGTAGGCGTGGAGAGTACAAGATGGAAGATGTGAAGGGACACCTTTCAACCCCTTGCTACCACCGTCTGTATCGCGCTCGCCTTCATCGGGACTTTCTTCGACTAACGATACTTCCTTGCGGTTTAAAGAGACATTTTCATCACATTTCTGCTTCTCTTTTCCGTAGAAGCACCAAAATCTCTTCTAGATTTTGAGATTGAAATTTACTTGCGCAAAAGGACGAGTCGACTTTCTATTTGACAGGGAAGCCTTAAATCGTGTACGGATGTAATTTTCGAGCGAGTTTTACGCTCCCTCGTCTATAATTTAGCTGTGTGACCACATTGATAATTCTTTCTTCCCTTTGCCACGCGGACTGTCCTCCACTCATACGCACCCCCTTGCTTTCTGTGAAAAGTGATTCATATTTTTTTTTTTCGGCATATTGCGACTGAGGCTGAGTGCCTGGCCCTTGCTAAGGAAGGTTGGGGCTTTGTCCAATTAAGCGTCCGAAAAGCCAGTCTTGTCGACTGGCAGCGCGCGAGCGGCTTCGCATATTTCTGTCTGGAGAGGCGAGAGAAAGGGAGAGAGGAAGGGAGGAAAGAAGGGAGGGAGACGATTTCACTACGTCACTGACGGAAAAGAGGAAAAACTCTTCTTCCTGATGATTGCTGCCACAATACACCCTCCCCTGGTGTCCTTTCCTGCCCTCCGTCCCTTTCCAGCGCTATTCACTTTTGACTCGAGTATTTCGTTGGACGTCCCAAGTTATCAGCAATTAGCTCAATAATTTCCTGTCGCCCCACGGTTGACAGCTCGTCACTTTGATGGTCCTTCGATCGTCCTCTGAAAAATTCCGATCTGGACTCTCGTTTTTCTCTTTTATGCGCGACCCTTAGCTTTATATTATAAGTGGATTTGAAAGAATGGAAAGGGATTTTTTATGAAAACATTTATTTTCATTTATCTATCACAGGAAATTTTCTATCTCGACTATTGTGCATTTTTAATCGTATCCTCTCCGTTTCAGACTTTTATTATTCGCAGATGCTTTCGCGGTTGTTAATTAGTCTTCCTCTATGATAAAGTTTTAATCCTCCCGTACTTACGCATCGTGAGCGTGAGTGTGCCAGGGACAAAGGAATTGTCAGAATGAGCGAGGGCCCTCTTTATTTCATCGAGTTTAGGAGAGGAGAGCTGTGGAACTGCCGTCGGCCGAGGTATTAAAACTCTTCGAAAGTTTCGCGACGCGCGCCAGGTGACGTCATTATCGACTCCTCTGTCTTTCGCGTTGCCGTCATCGCCATTGCCTCCGTCCGTTCGTTCCTTCCTATTCGCTATCTCTTAGTCCCAGGTCATGGGACTTTCGGCGGCGTTAGCGCTTGGATAGGTAATGTGACGCGTGTCTTCCCGGCACTCAAGCTAGACTCACCGCGGCAGGCTCTGAACTTGGCTTGAGTGCCAAGTTGCCTCGGGTATTAAGCGTATTAGGTACAAGTGGTTTCTGACTGGAGAGGGCATCGGTCATTAGCATGGATAGATTCGAAGGTTATTAGCCATTACCGCCATTAGGCGGCTCTTCTCGGTTCGGACGTTCTCCTCCGTCGTCGTTGTCGTCGTCGTCGTCGTCGACATTATCTAGCATTGTCAGTTCTATCAAAACCGCCGAGGAAACTTCGCCATGACCCTTTTCAAGACATCAAGAAACGCTTACACCATTTCCTCGCAACTAAGTTAATCTACGCGAGATCTCTGTAATCATTTCTACACCTTATTCGCTACGTATTTGATATACGTAATATTGTAATATTATATAACAAAATGGAAAATTATTAATTGTTGTTGTTATAAATTATTGTTTCTGCGCTAATGTGATTTAATAAGCGAGATGAGAATTTTTTGTTGTCAGAATTTTCAAAAGATTGATCTGAATACTTTATTATATTAATAAGAGTGGTACACGTCGCGCGGTTATTTCTTTCCGAATCTCTTAACGTAAGCGCTATCGTTCTTCTTTCCTTTTTCACGATTAAAACCAGTCGCCTTAGCATTTGCTCACATGCGCGGGAAACTCGCGATCCATTTCCGCGAGTCGATGTTTGCCGGATGGAAAACTTTGCCATCAAAGACTGTGGATCTGACATCGTCGTTCACCGCGTGTCGACATGGTTGCGGATGTCTTCTATACCGGCGGCACGTTGGCGGTCTTCGGCGTAGGAAACGGAGAAGATGAGGACCGACGGATGTTTGGTACGTTGCGGTGTTGCCTCATATTGGATTCTGGCGCTCTCCCCTCCCGTTCCTTCTTCTCTTCTCTCCGTCGTTCTCGAAGATGAAGGTGAGGTATCGTCCTCCAGTAGCAGCGAGCCCGGAATTAACCGCAAGGGAGATACTCCTCCGGGACTAATCACGCGCAAGTTCTCTTGTCATTCGCCAAGATTGATTTTAGGATTCTGACGCGGAAAATAGTTCGTCGTCGCCCGAGGTAGGAGCTGCGTAATTTAACCCTTTCGCGGTCTGCGGAAAGCCATTTTCCCAATGTCAGAGTGATAATGTCTTACTTTAAACATCGATATGAATCATTTCTCATTAGTTCCCATTACAGTTAGATGTTTTGGAAAGCGCTTTATTATGATTTCATCGGGTCTGTGAAACGCTTAAATGAATAATTCTCTTATAAAACTAATTTACTTTAATGATGTTAACACCACTGAGTTACACATATAAGAATACGTAAATCAAAATGTGAATTAATCGTTAAACTTGAGTTAATTAGGATTACAAGATGCTATTAAGAATAAATTGTCAGCATATTTCAACTTTTACGTCTTCATCAACAATAACTTGAGCGTCGAGATTTATATGCGACGTTTTAGCGCATTTATGTTCGGAACTCTGGCTTCCAAATTACATGGTCTCGGAATTGACAAGAATACGCAAGCATCCGGTGAAATACCGAGGTTATACGTGCGGCCCATAGTCCCATAGGAATTCGTCATCCTCCATGGAGTTTGTCCATCGAGCGGATACCGTTGGATGAACGTTTCCCGCCAAATGCTCGGTTATTTGTGTGACAAACGAGAGACGTCAGGGTCGCACCACCCCCGTCCGGCCATCCCCGTCCAGTTGGTCCCCCTCGTTCTTCCCTCGTCTCCGCTTCCCCGTCCCGCGTGCTGCACGTAGTTCGCGTTTAATCCATTGATTAATTCACTTCGTTACCGCGTCCTTTATGATTAGTTGGCCCTTTACTGCCATTTTCTCTCTTGTACATACGAGCTGGAACTAATGCGGTCAGCCTCTCTTCTGGGCGCGCGAGCTTCCGCCCTCTTCTTAATATGACCCCTCTGTTCCGACTAATCTTGCTGATACTTGTCATAAGAGTACCTGACATCGGGTCCAAGCTTGACAAATAAGATATCGATTAGAAAGGAAGGAAGAAAATTACCAACGTTATATATTTTTATTTCGGTAATATATTATAATATATTACTCATTTTTTACATAAAGCTTGTAATAAAAACTATTAAAAATGTAACTTAATTACAGTAATAATTTAGACGTTTTTTTAACAATTTAAAAACGTGTATGTATATACAGTACATGTAATTTATATAACGTTTACCGAAATATAATTTTGTAAAAATTGCAGCAACACATTCTTCGAGATAATGAAGAAAAGACTGCGATGAAATAACAGATTATTAAATACCAATTCGTCATTCTGAAGTAATTCGTAAATTTGGCGCAATTTGATGTTCTCACAAGACATTTTTTTCCAACAGTCGCGTTATAGACGCTTTTAGCTTCCATTTTACGAGCAGTCTTTTCGCGGCGTTAAAAAGACATTCGATTTTATATAGCCTATAGTTCATTCTTTACGATTTTTTACGATTCACATAGAACGTTCGCGCCAGATTAATTCCTTTTCGATATTGGTTACAAAAATCTGTTTGGCAGTACTCGGCAAAACGATCCTACTTACTAGAAATTATAGCGAAACTGCAAGTATATCATTAACCGATTACGATCTCGTTAGACTATGACTTGATTTGCCTTGATATCTTAAAGCCGCGCGAATCAGCGTTCGCAGGAATAATTTACCGGAGAAGCGCTCCGAAAGCAGTTTGCTATGACCATATTCCACAAAGTGCTGAACTATGAGAGAAGTTCACAAACGAACGGGTTGCCCGGCGACTGTGCCATCGCTCGGGAATCTTTACTATTATTTCGTAATTAAACGTAGCATTCCGCACAAGTTTAGACAAAAATCCTTAAATTGTTCGCAACCGCGCCACTCGAGATATAGCGGTAAGCGAGGTCTGACCGTAACACCGTCGCACGAACTTGTTTAACGGGGCCAAAGAAACTGGGGGCGAACTTTCGCAGTTTTTACGCCACGGGGCTCAGTCCGACTTATCGAGCTTGAAGCGAAACAAAGTTCAAAGCTACGTTATCTCGGCGGGTATTGTTTTGAGCTCGTCCGCGACCGGTTCGTTCGCGAGTCTAAATGCTCGTCGTCATCTTCGCGCGACTTTGTCCGATAATTTTGAAAACTTTGGGATTCCCTTAATGTCTGCCGCTTGTCGGTGTTATTTTCTTGCGTCTGCCACGATTGTGGAAACAACCATCGTCCTGTTTGCAATCAGCTATTTTTATGACCTAGTCATAGATCAATATCGGAAAATATAATCGTACTGAATACGACAATATCGAGCTTTCTAAACTGTCAGGATCATTAAGGAAGAACGTAGTGTATTGAGTTTATACCGGAAAGACGTAGTTAAGTGCGCGATGTTTAAATAATTACGCTCGATAATAGAACATGATTACAGTGTAAAGACCAACAGAACATTTATAAAAAAATTATTTTCTTTGCTTAACTTTCTTTTCAGTAGCACATTTGAATGTAATTAATATTGTTTTGTAATACTATTAATATTAGTGTTTAGTATATTATTTTTATAACAGATTTTTAGAAACTGATCTAAAATCTTTTTTTCCTTTCGATTCAAATTTGTCCCTGCAACAAACGTTCCTGCTTTTCTTTTACGCTTTAGTAGTCCAATATCTATAATAAATCACGTGATAACGCGCGTGCTGCTTCGTAACCGAAAACAAGATAAATCACAGGCTCTTTCGGATATTTTTATATGCCACAAACAAATCAATATCGATAACTGCGTCGGCATCAATCAATTTCGAGACCCATACTTTAGACTTGCATGATAATAACGCATCGGCAGAAACTTCCACTTCACGGAGCGAAACCGCCGTTGTAGTGACCGCTCCTCTTTCCCCTGACGTGTTACCACTTCTCGCAGGATCACTCCTTTTTCTCCTCCCCCCCGCGGCATCCCGGGCGTCCGTCGTCGCGTGAGACACGCGGATGCATCCAGAAGGCGGACATCCCGCGGGACGTTCCGCATGATGCGAATACATATCGGTTGTTTACGCGCCGTGCTATTTTCGAAGCGATACGTCAATCCGATATTTGGGAAACTTTTGTATCCCGTCGCGCATAGAGGGACGGACGGAGAGAGAGTGAGAATAAGAGAGCATGGGCTTCGTGTTTGGTACGAAGGCAAAGAGATACCTCTCCGAGTTTCCGTCTTTTCTGCAAAAGGCGACCTTCTCTTCTCAAACGAAATCGATTCTGATGCGGAGCAAGCAGGAAGCACGAGCAATAAATCTCAATGGTCCGTGGAAGTATCTATTTCTTCTTGTCCCTCTGCACGATTTTGACATTGGGGGGGAATCAGCCCAAGAGATGCAAATGTTAAATGTAATTCTGAACGATGCGTAATTTTACTGGTAAATTTAAACGGATCAAATCTCGATACACTATGTATTTGAAAAAAAGAGCGCCAAAAAATTTGCAAAAACATCTAATTTTTAAATATTATAATTTGTAATTTTAATTTTACAATTTTAATATAAAATGCAAAGACTATAATCCATATAACTTGCGATATAATTAATACATTTCTAAGTATTTTTATTACTTTTGTTATTTGTGGAAATAAATCTCTAAAAGTTATTTTTGAAAATCTCTGATGCTGGCTACAAATATAATCGGAAAAAATGCCAACGATCGTTTAACATCAACGGAATTATTAAGGAATCCCGAAAAATCCTCTGCCAGGAGGTAGATCGTTAAGCTGCGCTTTCGAGAGGATCCGCGCACATGAATAAACCGTTATGCCGGCGCTAGTTTGATAAATCGTTTTATATGTGATAGAGAAGGATGTAAACGGAAAGATACACGCTGGATGACAAGGACGGAGGCAGAATTTGGGAACGTGCGTGCGATGACTATCGTCGGCTTAGCCGCGATAGAAGTCTCTCTCTCTCTCTCTCCCCCCTCTTTCTCCCTCTCCCTTTTCTCTCGTCCATTTTCTCCTTGTCACCGTTATCCATGACGATGTGGGCTGGCTTTAATCGTTTCTCGTAAATGCCTGACGAGTTTATAATTTCCAAGTTTCTCCAACATCCTGAATATCCCGCGGAAATTTTGACGCGAACAGCCACTATGAAGATGATAGTCGTCGAATGAGTGAAAATCACGATCACAGATTAATTTGAACGAAAAATGCATGCGCGTTTGAGAAAAACATTTTTTTTTAAATCTTTATTTTTTAAATTTGAAATTAATAATATTTTAGTGTATGTTGAATAAATATTTAAGACAAGTATATGGCGCAATATTTTTTAAAGATATTGTATAGGTAATCTATGTATTCAAAGTTACAAAAATATTTGAGTCAAGGAGCAAATTAGTAATGAACAGGGAAAAAAATTGAAAGTTTATAAAGAAAACAACGTCAATATGATTCGACGAAGAAACATTGGTATTTTGTTGTATTTTGCACTGTTTTTACAATTGTAAAAACGGAGGGAGTTTCGCCGAAGTGGTTTTGTGATCAAAGCTCTCTGCAACTACCTTATATATATCCTTATCAACATTTGGCTACAGACTTCTTATTAATCAAACTTGGTTTAAAGCATATAATTATTACACATAGGTACATATATATACGTAAGATACATCGCATTGAACGATTTGAATTTTCCGCGCACGGCGCGCACCGATTGAAGCGCTCGCAGCCAACTTCATTTCGTTCGCCAATTCAGATCGCTGAAAGGCGCGCGGTGCGTGTCGCGAGTCGCGCACTCCAATAACAGCAAGTCGATTTTTTGTTAGTAAAACGTGCGTTTCGCGGAATTTGCGCGATCAAAAAGTGTGTTATTATTGTGCTGAATACTGAATTCTGTATCACTCTCCCTCATTTCTCTGTATTTCCGAACGAATCGTCACATCAAGTCGCGTCGCGTCGCGTCGTACAGTTAACCCTGCTTTTTGCACCCGTTGCCGCGCGTTCAACGCGCGCAAAAAGTAATTTCAATCTTCGGTCTGTTTACACGGGCGTGTTTGAACAAAACACGCATTTAATTGCAGTAATTCATAGAGACGCGCGTACGCGCTAAATAGCGCATGCATGGAAAGCAAGGGTCGGCCAGCATTCCGAAAATTCCGCATTTCTAACCTGAGCGCGCCGCGCGCTATAAACCGGAGTGTTGTCCTTATCGAAATTTCTAACGACGGCCATCCAAGCGCCACGGAGACGCGACGAGAGCGAGGCGGTCTTGAATCGCGACACGTTTAATCGGGAAATATCAGTCCGCGTAATTAGTCCTGCATTTGGTGCGTTTTGGTAATTAACGCGCGCGCTCATGAAATCGCGTTCTAGTGCGCGCGCGCGCGGGCGTGTGTGTGTGTGTGTGTGTGTGAGTGCCATGAAAAAGCCACTCACGCAGCCACGTAGGATTCCGAGAGGACGAGCCGGCCCGGGTGGTGTCGGGCGACCATGAGCGGCAGCGGGGAGTGAGTAAGCTATCATTTACTTATTGTCTATTTATTCATTCGCTTAGTTTTCTTGCTAACTTTAATCTAGAGGTGCTATTTTATTCCCAAGTTTCTGATATACCTTTTCTTATTCTTTCTTTGTTGAAATTCTTTCTCTGCATTACACATACCTGAGTAAGTATTTAGCGAGGGGGAATTCACAACCCAAAATTTTGTACACCAATGCCGATTTTTGGCATTGCTGTAAAACACTGCCGACATTTTTGTACACTGCCGACAATGCTTATTGTTAGTCAATGCCTACAATGCCGTCAATCCTATATTAAAATTAAGGCAATGCCATGCAATTATGAACACTACCGCGTGCCCATTATCATACGCCAATGCCTGCACAAGAATTCTAAAGCTTTCCCGAAGTATTCTACACAATTATACAAAAAACTTCCAAAAATTTTATTTACGAACTGTATCTATACATTTTACTGTAATTGCACATTATTATGTGATGTCTTATGCATAGGTATACCTAACTTCAAACAATAGAATACTAAAAATAACAATGTCTGTTAAGTTAGCACCCCCACCACAAAAAATCGAAACGCCACTTATGCCAAAATTAAGTGCTTTTTATGTGCTAATTATGTACCCTATTTGAAATTTGTGCTCAACCACGTGATCGAAAAACCGACTCTGAAGTGAGCTCACCACTCCCCAACCACTGACGACAATGCCGTCAATATTATAGGTCACTGCTTACTTTTTTCGGCAGTCCACTGCCGAAATTTTGTACACCAATGCCGGCTGTGAATTTCCCCTCGGTATTTAGTTATTTTTAAAATTTATGCCTTCACACATGTACATGTTCAACAACATTTTGATATTGATTACGACCTAATTCAACTTGTGTTTTACATAAAATAAGTATTTTAGTCATATAACAATTAAAAATTTAAAGCGTAATATTAGTATCAATTTGTAACATAATATTTTACCAATATAAAACTTTATATAACACGTTCGCAAAAGTAGCAAAGCATTTCGCGTCCACTATAGTGAAAAAAAATTTGTCGAAAAACTAAAATATTTAGTCTAACATGTTCAACCAAAAATTGAGTTGGTTTAGTTAATTCTTGATTAAAAAATGTTAATGGCTGGCATGAATAAACTATTTTTAAATAAGCCCTTTTGTGCAGCTATGTTAACTAATTGTTGAATCAACCTAATAATTAATTGAACGATCGGACTAAATATTTCAGTTTTTCAACAAAAATTTTTTTCTGAGTGTAGTGATTTTCTCAAAGAATTTACCAAAATTTTATTGAAAATATAAATTAAGTAACTAACAAATTTTACTCTGCCCCCCCTTTTCCTCCCCCTTTCGCGTGTGTGATGAATTATAGAGGAAGATCTGAAACTAAAGCAGTAAGTGAATTCGGGGGATTTTCACCCTGGCCATAAACTCACGTGTCTTTAGCGAGTTGGTATAGTCGGCAGGATTTCGTTGGATTCTGCGCCATTATTCGGACCCTTACAAATTGCTCAGCCAATAAATTATCTATAAAACGGCCAGACCGTCCGCTGCGCGAGATAACGGCGTATCTTTGCAGTTGTTATCGATGGCGATCGCTCGATTTATTATTACGTGAGCGTGGACGGGGTTTAGCGATGGTATAGCCAAAAAGCTTGCCGCGCGTGTATGTTCTTCTCGTTCTGAACTGTATCACGTACAGTATTGCCATTTTCCACGGGAGTACCTGCAACAGTCTCTCGTGAGACACTCTGATAAATATTGGAAAATTACTAACATTTCGCCTGTGTAGATAGCACAGGTATCACTGTTAAACTTTATTTTAAGTTTTACAAAAAAATTAAAGACTCTTGGAATTATAAAAAAAAAATACTATTTGAAAGTTGTCATCATCGTTAAAAATGATTTTATGAGAAACGTCACACTTTCAGCAGATTCTTCTCGACGCATTGGTGTCGATTACACATTCTTTTATATTGCTTTATTTGAAAGAAGATAAAATTTTAATGACAGCAAAGCGTACAAAGTTTCTACTTCTCTTCTTCATTATGTTAAAAGTTAAGTTATTTAGCAACTTGAAATTGATGACTCGTAAATAATGTAAATGTCCTTCATCCATGTGGTCGCGTGCCCCCTTCGTCAATCGTCGATTCTCCGCCGGAAATTGCGTACCAGTTAGCCGGGGAATAAACAATTCCCGGCAGTTTCGTGTAACCGCGCGACGAAATGAGGACAGGAGGATTCCGGTCGTGTTCGACAGGAATTTATTAGCCGCGCGCGGTCGCGCGCAACGGATGATACATCGCGGTGCTTTATCGCTGTTCGGGAAATACTTTTGGGGGTGAGCGCGCGCGGTAATGCCGTCCCTCGTCGCGCTCGTAAGGGCATCGAATGGGTTGAAATGTACGAGCGAGGAGACGAGACGAAGCCGGGGACGACGGAGGTCCGCTAATGTTCCGATACGTATGTCCTTCGTGTTCTTCGTTTCGCGGCTGGTATGCAGCACGGTGACTCGGCGGAAGGAAGGTGTTCCGGGCGAGTACGAAGGGCGGTGGCGGTCCCGATGGCGCGGGTGGAGGGCTCTGATTTACCGAGGCAATCGCTCTTTATTTCTCTCCAGGCGGCCCTCCCGTCCGCCCCACCTCGATAGATATCGCCTTGTAATAGCTTTCCGTTACCTGAATATATCCACCTAGTGAAATTTATCAGATTGAATCGGTAGAATCTGAGGGAAACAGGAGGCCTCAATGATGCTTAACATCTTGCGTGTATATATTTTATCACGTGTCCCTGTTGTTACGTGGTATCTAATATTATACAGATACTAAACAGATGTACTATTACAGCACTTATAGATACGAATACAATCACTTTTTCAAGATATAACATCTAAACGTGATTGCTAGAGACACATATATATTGCAGATACATATTGATGCATTATGTTTAATTATAAAGAATGTAATATATAATTTTAATGAAAAATTGTATATTAGTAACAATAATGGACAATATTTGATTTAATTATAATTCTAATCCGTATCAGCATTATCTTTTATACACTTTAATGGTTGCCAACTTTGCCGTGTAACGTAATACGTATCTCGTATTGATTATAGTTATTATTTTTAGTCTTTTATTCTTAAATTAGATAATACAATCGTTTGTCGTCACAATCAGTTATTACGGAATTTTCAGCTAAAATTTGTTTAAAATAGTACTTGTTTTAAGTAACACAATTGTAATAAGACCGACAATGACAATATTTGTGAACATTTCATAAATTTAATTTTTTATTTTTTATGAAAGATTTTCATTATTTCAATTTTTGTGTCACATTTTTTTAATACAATTAATTTTCTTACAAGTAAAATTTTTATATAAATTTGCTAAGAAGGATCTTGAATCATAGTTGATTTTTTTTTTAAGGTTTTTGTGGAATGTACTATCTTTTTATCGTGTAGCAGAATATAATTTATAAATGAGATCCTGTATAATTAAAAAAATATATTTAGATTTTTGCTTATCATTTATATAAGATATACTATTCGACTTCGATCCAACGTCGTCCGAGGGCAGCACGTTGCAGAATCCCGAATCCTTCGCTTTAATCCTGCAGGAATGATTAATACACATAGTCATTTAGACTTAGCGATTCTACTGACTCGAATTCAATATATTGCGGACACTCATACATTAGATAGATAGACTCTTAAACATACATTTTTTGTTTGACATAAACGGAGCAGATTAGCAAAAACTCATTTTTTTATAAAGAAATATTCTTTAATAAGAAAGAATTTTTTTTTCTTTTCTTTGAAGGTTCTCATGTCCAGATTTAAATCACTTATTGATACAAAGCATATCAAAACACTTTTCAATCTTTCTTTTATTACACATGAGATTAATATCTTGCCTTTTGCAATAAGAAGCCAAATCTTTATTTAACAGAGATAACGTAATCTATAACGATGCATTTTCTCTCGGTAAATATAGTGGTTCTAGTTTAGAGAGAAAGAGAAGTTTGCTACACAATTTATATCTGATATCAAGGATATTATCGTTCGGGTACAGCTACGATCAATGTTCCAATCGCTGGAATGGCAGGAAGAGCAGAGCGAGACGAAAAGGGTAGTAGAAAAGAGGAAGGACGAGATTCGGAGTTATCGCTTGCGAATAGATTTATGGACTCTCCTGCGGCATCAAGAGGCAAAGTCCGTTTTCTCCGGCCCCCCCGTCTCCTTTCTTTCTCCATTCGCGGGGCAGCAGCGTCCCGTTTCTTTCTTTCTGCGCCCTGTCTGTTTGCCCGAGAGCACGGTCTCCTCTCTCACGGGCTCTCTCGATGCAACCCAGATGCGGCCGCAGCTGCCATTGTTCCGGCGATCGTTATCCGAGCTCGCGGCTCCGAGCAAAAGTTACCACACTCTATCTGGAATCTCAATTAATGCCGCCGCCCTTATCGCGAGATCATCCCCTTATTATCGACGAGCCGCCCTCCGCCCCCGTTCTTACGCAGCTCTTGCGGAATTTATCGCTACTCCCCTCCTTCTGCTATTCGCCGCCCCTCCGAGAGTGCTCGAGGAAGAAGCACGCACTTCTGGAAAACCAAAATCGGCGATCCCGATAACGAGAACGATTTATCGATCATACGACGTGCTCGTTAGTATCTTTCGACTGGTCAGCGACATCGTCTCTCTCTCCATATCCGTTCGTTTGAATAGTAACTCTTTTTTTTATCGCATCGCGTCGACAGTTCAAAAATTTTTAGAGAAAATTTTGTACGCGAATGTCGACTTACCTGCACTCACCGCGATCGCCATAATTGGTTTTACTGATCAAACAGCTCGGGTGTAATGAAGCGTAGCCAGCAGAAATTAAGATAATAATTATTCATTGGGACGCGAGTCTCTTATTTCGTATTCCACGTAGCGAAAGGGATCATTAACTCTTTCGCTTTATAGCGATGAATGAAAAAAAAAAAAAGAAATAATAAAATACGATATGGAAAGGAGGAGAAATTTCTGCGGAAATTCGTTCCACGACAAAGCAAACGCGGCGTATTCGCAACTGGAGGGCATCGAACACGCGCACAGCCAGCGTTTCCCTGAATGAAACTAATAACTGAATAACTGACAAAAATCGCTGCCGGCTGTTCGGCTGCATTTTTTCGGGGCTGCGTTTTCGCGCTCACAATGACCAACAGTCCGGTCTCCGGCGCTCGTTGTAGCGATTTCGTGCTTTCAGCCCGGCTCCGACATATTGCATTCGTTAGCCCGCTAGTTAACCCCCTTCAGCGTTACCGAAACTCGTCGGTCCGCGTTGAGCTGGTCAGTACCGAATATTTACTCGTCCTCGAAATATCACGTATACGGAAGCTACAAAAAAAATAGTCGTTGATTCAACATAGGGAGAGATTCTATGATATACAAAGCGTTTTGCAAATTTTGCACTATGATTGAACTTTTGAAAGATTATATTTGTTGAATGTGCAGAAGCAATTTTTTTTGACGATATATTGCCATTATTATTTTATGATTATAGAAAAATACAAGTTGAAATACAAGTTAAAATACAATTATATCAATTTTACGAAAATTATTAAATTAGTATTGTTTAAATTTGTAAAAAGTCTATGTGATTATACAACCGTAACGTGTACGAAGAAATTGTTGAAAGTTAATTTTCCGGGATATTTTAGATGTCTTTACATCAAAGATACGACAAGCTGCTAAAAATGCAAAGTTTGCGTGTTCAACGAATATATGGTATAGGACAATGTTTTAATATCCGTGTGCACATTAACTTGCGCTTCTACTAACAGGAAACGAGGTTCGTACCAAGTCGAACGTCCATAAGCCTTGAAAGATAAATATCTCTCGCTATCATATTGCACAATTATATTTTCGCGTTGCATATTCGTTGCACGCGGTACCTTCCGCAGACCATGACGCAATCGTCAGCTGCACGTGGCCGGGAACGGGAAGTTTCTCACATTTTTCACTTCACGCCTTCCAACGAGCACGCTTTCTGATTCGTCAGAGTTCGCGAGAATTAAGTCGATGCAGCGTGCTCATAAAATTTAAAATAAACCTTACCTTTGTTTTTCTCCCCCGTACGTAAATTTTATATACAAACAGTATTACGCGTCAAATAGATATGTTTAGTGGATGCTCTAAATGTTTATCAAGTCATTAATGAAATAAGAATGTCAAAGTTAAAAAAGCCACAACTGATTAAGATTTATAATAATAATACTCAATTTTTGTTATTACTTGAATTACGCCGTATTAATAAAATTAGGCTTTTATTTAATTAAATAACATTAAATTAAATCCAGTCTGACGAAAATGTCAAATTGTCAAACATGAGATTAGCAAATCTAATGTCAATCATAGCCGATTTTTAGTGTTGATAATTTAATTTTTACAATCTTCAGCTTTTATTTAAACAAAACATAAATATAATTACTTTAGATAGATAAACGACTATAAAAGTAGATGTAAATTTAATAATTACTCGCTAATGTATAATCATTTACGTTTTTTTTAGATATTACATGTTTTTTAAAATTTTTACAACTTGAAAACTGATTGTATTAGATAAGGTCAATGTTATAGTGTAGGTTTCTTTACAGTGATAAATTTTAATATACGCGTATGTGATGTGACCGATAAAACGAATGGTCGATGGCCTGCGAGCGTTAATCTTACGGTCAAGCCCGCAGCAAACAACGGATAACGGAGATGGCAAATCACCGTATGCGTGCGCGTTCTCTCCGTAACGCATCGTCGACCTTTCGGAGAAATTTATATTCTCGTCGGCAGATAAGGCACACTTGCGAGGCGATTCGCGGTCGACATCGCAGCCGAACGGAACCAACCCTCGGTCTCCAGCGCGGCGTAACTTCACCCCAAACGTTACGCGAAATGTTTGCTCTATGATATCGCGCGACATTCTGCTGAGTCCCCGGAAAAGGGATGATCTTCTACTAATTTGTGCTTCCGTCCGCGTGTACGATATCGATCGTTTGAACGAAACATTTCTTACTGATTCCGCCAATATAGCCCAGCGCCAACGATTCTTATAGATAAGATTTTTCTTAAATTCTTTTTATTTAATAGTAAAAATATAATCAAGAAAAAAATAGAACAAATAAATTATATTTATAATTTTAATATGCTGAGAAAGAGAGCAGGATTTTCGTTTCTCTATTTTAGTTAAAACAGAACAAGCGCGCGCTACACAGCTTCTAATATTACATAATTTCATTCAAATTACGAATTGAATATTACACTATTAACTTTTCAATACACATAGGCAAAATACGCGATTTCCGCGATGATAGCCGTTCACGAAGTAAGCGCTGAATGAGAATTAATCGGCATATTGGAAAATCGAGAACAATAAATTTCGAGAAATCGAATATCTTTGCAGTGCACTTTTTCGAATAGGATACATCGAATTTTCAATCTAATTTTATCATATTGCTTTTTTTTTAATTTTTTAGCAAATTTCCAGTATTATAATTTTGAGTTTGATTTTCAGTATATATTAATGTTAGATTTGTATGCTCAGCTAATCGTATGAGAATCCGAAGGACGTAGCCAATGATCTCCGAAGTTTATCTATATCGCGAAGGGTTAATTGATCAAGTCCCTTCGTCGCGTCCATATCTCTGACGAAGGGCTGACGTCACCTCGTCCGCAGCCCTGGCGATCCTGATTAGCATTAACGATTCATAGACCCGGGACTAACTAGGGTCGTCCTACGACCTCTCGCCATCTTCACCGTCTCCTTCTCGTCCTCCTAGATCTCCTCCATCTCCCACTAGTTATCGCGCCTGCCAACAAGGAGGTTATCTTTCGAGTTCGACGATCGACTCGATTTGCATAATGTTTGCCCGTTACAAACTATTAGTTCGAGATGTCTCGGTCACAGTAACGCGACCAATTACAAAAACGTTTTCTAACACCCTTTGGCACAATTCTTTGGGAGAGGGGGGGGCGACTAATATAATTAAAAAATTAAATTACAAATCTATTTATATTTAATTATACAAATATTTGTGAGACTATTATAGTGTTGAACCGCAGATTATCAGAAATTTTGTTTTGAAAGTATGTTATCGTATATCTTTTTTTTTATTGTATTTTTTATAAAATATTGTATAACAATGAGAGCGAGCGACGACAGAGACATCGAATTCTTTGTCTCCGCGACATATCAAGGGGCAACATATCAAGCGATGCAATACCGTGGTGCTTTTCGACGAAGGGCGTCGTTATTACGGAAGGCCGGGACTCGAGGTCTTTCGATGTCCTGCAACGGTCAGCCAGATCTCTGGGGAGGTCCTTCGAATTTTCCAGTCGACGGAGGGAAGCTTGTCGGCCAAGTTGCATATTACCATTTCTCGATTCGACGTGCGAGAGGTCGGTGCGTGCTCGCGTCCGTCCGTACGTGCGTGCGTGCGTGCGTGCGTGTGAACACTCCCGTGTCACCGGGTACACTCGGTGTTAGTCCCTTTGGCATTAGACAAGGGTATCGGGGATGTTCGGGGGTGCTCGTTGTGATTGGTGTGGGTCGGACTGACCATTTGAATACACGGCACTGTAATCACGACCGTGCTTCCTCTCTCTCTCTTTCTAACTCACTTTCTCGCGGAGCGTCCTTCTCCCCACCGACCTGACACTCCTTGCCTATCGTACAGTCATCGCACTTCCTCATCCCCTTCCTCTCCCCTGCCTCTATCCTGACAGGACGCGCGTGGCTGTCCGGGGAATACCTCCAGATTACTACCACCGGTGAGCGCGTCCTCCCATTCGTTTCCATCGTCGCCTGACCAGACCTCCTGGATGAGAATGGTATTGTGCCGAGTATCCAGATTGAAGTTAGGGAGGCGTATCGACGTGGGGCTGTCCATTTCAGAAGCGATTTTCTTCCGCCTTCGCAAAATTTACTCGTTGAACTGTTCGTAAAATGTTTCGTAAAATTTTACTATAGTTTTATTGGATAAAAAGAAATTTCTTCATATTTAGAAAAATAATCAATAACAAAGTTTTTGTATATGTTAAAGCTAACGCACATGTACACAGAAACTATTTTGTAATTACATCAAGTAAGTCAGTTTTAAAAGCTTTTTTTTCTCGAAGCTTAATCGTATAATATTTGCTAAATGCCAATAAAAAAAATAAAGACGCATTTTTTTTAAAGATTCTTCCTAGTTTTTACGTATATAAGCAGCATTTAGATTCATAGACGATGAATAGTGTGGGACCGTCCTTTTGTTACGTCGATAATCGAGTATGCGTAGGACACTCTCTCGTGTGCCTTAGGAGGGAAATTATCCAGGAGACGTCTCGTCGGATTTCTCTCGTTACCGCCTCGTTCCGGACGTGAAAACGCTCGCGTAACCGGTTCCGCATTTGCATGTTCACCGCTTGGAGGCAGAGAGCGAGGTCGAAGGGCTGGCTGGTGGCACGGATGCTGCGAGCCAGCACTATCGTCGTCAAAAAGCGTCTCACATCCATTTTAATGGATCCTTCTCGAAGATAAAGGGGAAGCGAAGAGAAGAGAATGAGAGACAGCTACAGCAATTTATTGATATTCCTAGGTCATTTTTGTTAAAAGTGTATACAAATTGTTTATATTTCGAAACAAGTACTCATCTAACGTGATTCAGTACACAAGTGATGAATTACACGTATATATGGCATTCTATTTTCTCTTTCTCTCTTTCTCTTCTCTCTCTCTCTCTCTCTCTCTCTCTCTCTCTCTCTCTCTGTGACTTTTAAAATAGCATTTATTCTCGCTTCTGTACCACAAAAGACTAATGCATACAAAAGTAACGTATTATATAAATGTTTTTATATTATATGTTATAAATTATTACATCGTCGTCGCTGTGTAGGAGAAAAAATTATCTGAATTTGAGCAATGCACATAGTTTATTAATAAACGTTGATGTAAAAAAATGAAATGATACAATAAGAAAATGAAGAAATAAAAATTGTATGGCGCGAAAAGGAGAAAATGATACATAGGCATATAACCAAACGCATAAACGCGTTGTACAACCACGTTTGTAATATAGTCTTCGTGTAGCCAGGCTACTTTGCCTAAACATTTGCTCGGCGCTTCACCTGCTAGAAGCCTAACCCTTCGCTATTTCATTAAATTAGGAGGAGCCTGTCTGGTCGGTTAGTTGGCTGGTTGGCTGGTTCGCCGCCGCGATCTCTGTCTCTCTCTCTCTCTCTCTCTCTCTCTCTATCTTTCTCTCCGTCTCTCCTTTTCTCTCACGTCGCTGGATTCGCGAAACCACTGGAAACTTTCGCTTTTACCGTCATTTTATAATTCATGATATCGTCCTGTCGCTTGGATGTAACGCGGGTCTCGTTTCGTACCGTCGGCGGCGAGTAAAGAGGGTCTCTTCGTTCGTCGTGCTTGTCGTTGACGGACACTACTTACGCTCACCTTAAATGGTCGGACGGATCACGAGTTTTGTATTAAGTGGCAATAATAACAGAAAAATCGTAGTTCGAGGACAATTAGAGTAGATCGCGTGCTTTTCGTATTATCCGTATACCATACACCATCTAACTCTACAACTTCAAAATTGAAATCAAATGAAATATAAAAGTAAAGATCGGAATTTAAAAAAATACATTTGTTTAGGTTTCGATTACTTTTATTTTTTGCCCAATATTGCATCTGATTTTTTACTATTATTATAAGAATTGTAGACTTTCTCTGTTTTCTAACTTTCGCTTTTGTTTCAAAATTTATTTAGCGTAAAATATTGATATTACTTGCTCGAAAGATTTCAGTTTAATGTTTCAGTAGCAAAGAAGTATTCTTATATTGATGCGTTTATTAAAAACTTTTATTCATCGCGCGGATTCAGATGATTTTTATTAAGACTGATGTTTTGACTGGAAAATCCTTTCGAAGGTGTAGCATGTTAGGTCGAGCATCTTATCGTTGCACGCTCAATATCTTAACGGGAATAAGTCCAAAGTTGTATCCCATTACGTCTAAGCATGCTGTCCCTACCCATCTTTGCTTCACTATAATACTCTATCGCGTTGCCTGCTCTATGCAACGTACCTTCAGCTTCTGCCTCTCTTTCTCGCTCTTCCACCATAAAGCGTCCCTTGGACCAACCCTTGATTATTCCCCATTGGCGTAGAAACTAATTAAAATGATACGTTCACTCTTTGTTTCTGTTAATTGTATCGTCATACATTAAAATTTACTTTGATGTAATTAATAATCGACGATGCAAATAGATTTTTCCTATGTGAAATCTGCTTTTGACTACGATCATTAAACACGTTTCATTAATTTTACGCGATGCATAATAATTTTTAGAAGCTTTTTCATTTAATAAATTTAATTATTACCTTTTCTTTAAGGAACTATCTTAAATTTGGACAATAATAATATTAATTTAACACCTTAGAAGCATATCACGTTCATCGTCTTAGAACGATAAATGTTACGCCATTGGCGAAGGGTTGAGATCGACCGTCGGTGGGTGTCTCCTCTCTTTATCTCCTTGCACAGATTTTAATATAAATTATAATCTAATGTCGTTTCTTAATACCTTTTCACCCCCGACCGCCGTCGCCGCCACCACGGTTTCTCCGGACCCCAAAACGCCAAGGTCATTATTAGGGATTTCTCATTATGCGATCAATCATTCTCAGGGATCGCGAAGCTAATTTCTTGCGTCAATTAATATTGCGATAGCGGCCATCGACGGAGAAAACGTCGACGGCATTCCTTTTCTGCCCTTCGACCGCGTCGTTCCTCATTTTCGTATCATTTAACATTCAATGGAACGTCTTGCTTAACGTTGCAATCATGCTTGCTCTTCGCCGATCGTCAAGAAACTGCCAAATAATTGCGAAACGATATATCACAGCCGCGTCTACTTTATAGGACAATTATTATTAATTAAATAATATAATGTCTACTCTAAATTTTATACGTTTTAAATGCTTCAGATTTCAAAGTGGAAACATATAATCTTTAACATTCAATTATAATTATCCTAAGTCAATTAATAAATTTTATAAGATGATATGTATAAAATTTAACCTGAAACAGATTATTGCTGAATACAACTATTGCTGCAAAGACTAATGACTGAATTATTACTTCTCGAGAATAATGTCAAAATTGTATTTTAATTTATCTAGTTAGGTGTATGAAAATAACATAGAAATTCATATTTTTTTCAATTTTTAAATAATTAGACGCAAATGCTAGTTGATTAAATATGTGACAGGTTAGATACTAGCTCAGACCGAAGCAACGCACGCGACTGGGATTGCCCTTGGGACAATAAAAATTGCAGGCAAGATCATGGAGGTTGATCTCAGAGAAAGCCTCCCCGATGCCTCGAGGTGGTACGTAGAAGCGAGAGTTAAGATAGAGAGCAAACCAATGGATTTATGCCTCGGACCACGAGGCATCATCGTTCTCCCCCGATGGATATGTGGGACCGTATATGCGCTTCTCTACACATCTCCCCCTCCTCCCTCTCTCTCTCTCTCTCTCTCTTTATTTCTTCCTTCACCAATATTTGCCCTCGTACGCAACGCCTTGGGTTCCGTATTTACGAACAAATAAGCATATATATAAACGTGTCCTCCATGTTTGCCTTCTTATATCTGCCTGTATCTCGCGCTGGCTGCCCCTAAAAGCTACCGTCGAACGCCCCCCGAAATCAGATCAGTAACCCCTTTAGCAAACTTCAACTTCGATGAGTCTGCTGTAAGACATCTCACTGCTGCAGTAACTACGTCGTATTACCAAAGCAAATATTTTCATTCTTTTAATATTAGTTTGGAAAATAACAGTCAAACGCGTATAAAGATCAAGACAATCCATTTTTATCATCTAAATAATTAAATATTAATAATTTAGATAATCTATGATAAATATTTAATAAACATTAATTTAATAAGCATGAAATTTTTTTAGATGGCATCTGTTGGGAATATTATAATTTTAATAAATATTTTATGCGTATATTATATGCAATAAGTAAAGAGCAATAAGTAAGTTCAGATACCGCAGAAAACTAAATTCAAGTTCCATGAATGGATTTTATTTACTGAATTTGTCAAGCAGCGTCTTGAATGTTGGATGATAAAAAGGCGCAGCATATTTATTATTCATTTCAACGAATTCTCTGATAGTACACCCTCGCGATCCCACTCTTGCGAGAAGTGTTCGGAAAGTCCGGGAGCTGCGTCTCTAAGGAAAGGGGATCTGAAAGGTGGTCGAGGGGGAGAGGGGGGTGACCGAACTTTGGACTTTGAACTTTGCCGCTCGAGTGACCTCGCGGCCGTTTTATTTCACTTTCGGCCATTAACATACTTCGCACCGGGATTTTTCCTACTTCCGCGCGCGAAGTACTAGTGCCTGCATAATTACCGTTTCACCGTCTTGTGGTTTTCTTATAGCAATTGAGTGAAAAGTAAAAACACGATTTTAAATGGCCATGTTTGGAGATGAAGAATTTCGTAATTATTTCTGCCGATATGAAAATTTATTCGAAAAACCGTTCGTGTACGAGGTAAATAGGTTTAGGTCGTCGTATAGATTTATTGTCAAACGACGGATTATCAGCAACAATTATACATGAAAGGCGAATACTTGTTTCATACTTTTGACTCGGAGCGGATCTCTTCTGAAAAGCTGTTGTTTCGTTTCGTTGTCGTCTACAATTCCGAGAGTACCGTCGTTTATTGTTCGCGATAGCTCGGAAACAGCAGTGGGGGCACAAAAAGACGAAGCGAGAATCAGCGGTACCCCGAAGAAAGGACGGTGGTCACGCGCGCGACGGAGAGAAAGAGCAAAAAGAGAAGGCGGCCAGCGCGGCTAGAAAAGCTCTCTTTCGCCACGAACACGACGGGGAAGAGGGCTTTTTCCTCCTGGGCGAGGATCCATGTATGGACCTCACGACCTACGAGACGACGCCGGCGTCGTCCTCCTCGCTGGCAAAAAGTAACACGAAAGTAAGCCTATCGTAGGAGGCGTGGAACGCGGAGCTTTTCCCTGTGTATCTCGATGAGTTCCCGACGAGCTTTTATGGGAGTGGGGGCCACGCTTGCGCGGATGCTTCCGGCGAGAAAGGACGACGAGGACGGAGGAAGCGAAAGAAGGACGGAAAGGACTCTCTAGGATTTCGGGAGGGTAGGACGTACGCGCGGGGAGGGATGAAAACGTCGCCAGGGTAGGACGTTCCAGCACTCCTCTTTGAGGCTCGCGGACGCGAGGGTCTCTTGCGATCGCCGCTTTCTAAAATATGTTTTTTTAGGGATTATTAATATAGCAATAAAAAAATTATGTGCGTCGATTCGTACATCGAATGTTGAGCTTTCGCTTTTCAATATTGTGTAATTTCCTTACAAAATTTAATTTCACTTCACATATATAATTTACCACGAAAATAATTATAATGATATAATTACATATTTAATAATAATTGTTTTATATAACTTCTAATTAAAATGCGAAAATTTCTTTCTTATTATCGGTAACAATTAGTTATTTTATTTTACGTTTATCTTTTAGATTTATATAATACTAACGGTTTTGCTAATTTACGTTTCTACATTGCGAACAAAGTTGTTGCTTTCTGAACTTACTCTTATTTTCTATTTCGTTTCGATTCAACAACTAGTGCAGCTTCAAAAGTATCGATAAACCCTGTTAGGCGACGAGATCAGCGCGGTTGTAAATGTGCTTATTAACGGGACAGCTGTAAGTTAAATCATTTAGGAAACTTCGTCCAGAGTCGATCGTCTCGGTGCGTCAAAGTAAATATCACAATTGTTCATTTGAGCATCAAAGCATCGTATACTGAATACGGATTATCCATCAACATTATCATCACGCTTACTATGGCGAATGATTTATGGAAATTGATTGCAATTAAACTAGCCGCGTGAGTGTCGCGCGAAATGATCGAGGTGAGGAACGACGTAAGACGTTGTCAAAGGGGGAAAGAAAATTGATGTGAATTAAGGGGTAGCTTCGAATAACGCATTCGTCCTTTATTCACGATTCTTTTCAAAAGTAGCATTTTAATGAAATAAATTTGCAATCGAACTGTCATCGTGATTTTACCAAGCAAGTATCACGCGCTTGAAATCTTAACATTGATAAGCGAGCGTAAGCTAATGAGCTTCGGATTTACTTTACTAGATAAATAGAAAGAGAATACGCGTGTGCAATGACGCGAAAAATCATTTATTTATCCTGATAATAAGCTACAATTTAATTTAAGTGACTATCGTTGCGTTTTTTTTACTGGTGCGATTCATTTTTTTCACATGAAACCCATACGTGTCTGGGAGAGATAACAGTCCTTAATATCGACGCACGTATTTATTGCGATACACACGGCAAATATCGACAAACGTTATCGCGCACAGTTCTAACGTTGATCTTTCACGTCTGGTAAGACAAGAGATATGAATGCATGAATGCATTGGAAGTGCCTTGGAACTAGAGCGACTAGTATCTTCCTGCAGCTTGAACGTAAAGGGAAGGAAGTGTCATGCGTTCATATATACTGGACATTCGTTTTACCTCGCGAACACGAACGCGGAATGACATTAATTGTTTCAGTCGCAAGGTAACAATGTATTTTATTTTCAGAATAGAAGACAGAGAGAGTTTTTTTTTTATTTTCGTTCGTGTAATCGTTCGTGCTCTATCTTACCGTCGCGTTTAAGGGCGTTTGCCTTTAGCTGTGCTCGTTTCCCCGCATTATTCGGCGTGAATTTGAGAGTAAATTTTCGATTTGCTTCTCCCCGTCTCTCCGCATCTGGCCGACGCTCCGTCCACGGACAACTTTGGAAGGAAGCTGGAAGGAGTAAAAGTTGCCGACGGTTGGCGGAAAGAAAGATAGAGAGGCGAAGCGAGAAGAACTACTTCATTGGTGGAACTTAATTCACTTAATAGATTCTAAATGGAGTAACTCCGATCTGGCAAGACTCGGCCGTTTCTTAAGCGTCGGAATAAAAAGTTCTTGTCCCGGTGAGAACGGAAACAGCCGACGCACTTCAAAGACAGGCTACGGATTGGCCAAGTGAAAGTGATCAAGGGAAACAATGTGAAGACGCGTAAAAAAATAATCAACACAAACATCACGATTAAAAGTAACAGTGTGACTTTCTTTTTTTAATCTTTGCGAGCATGGTTATCATCATGGTTATCATCAGCTAATCGTGTTTTAATCATGAATTATCAGGAATTAATATCAGGAATTAGAATTTGGAATTGTTAAAAGTAATTAGACTAACAAATGAACAAAAAGGATTAAGCGAATTTAAATTTTATTGGTTGCACGCTTGCCCGTAAAATTTTTCATCGACACGCGTACCGCTGTACCCGACATTTATATGAAAAACCATTAACCACTGCTGTGCAGCGTCCGATAAAACGACAAGGAAAAAGAAAGAAAAAAATACGCTTCACTTTTATGTGTCAGCTATGTTAAAAAAATAAGGCGACAGATTGAGCATCCGTTATGTTACATACCTCGATAATTCCCGCCATCAGCAAACCGGTGAGGTTTGTCCGGCGTTTGCTTTTGATGCTTTTGAGCCCGCTGAAGTGGTGGCCCGTGGTATTGGTGCAGGTTCGAGGGAGCCAGCCAAAGAGAAACGCATCGGTCTCCAGTAGCTAATTTATGACTTCGGAGGCGAATTTTGTGCAGGAAACACATCAAAGTTCAGTAGCGGTCAATGCAGCTCACGCGTATACGGTGAGAGAAGAGGACGGTATGTCTGCGTGAGAGAAAGAGAGATGAGTTAAAAGATGAGGGAGCGGTAAGGGGGGGGGGTGAGTGAGAGAGGGAGAGAGAGAGAGAAAGCAAGAGAGAGCGAGCATGGAGCTTCACGGACGGTAAAGCAACCACGGGCCGCGCTCTAACTACGTTAAAAGTTTTAATATTAGTTTAGTCGACGGCCACGGTAGATTGAGACGTAATTCCAGGTAATACCACGGTTCTACGAGCTACTTCCAGCTAATACCGAACGAAACGCGTTCTACAAAGGACCCTCCAGCCCCCGCGCTCCTTAATCTGCATTAAACTCGACGTTCGGTAGCCCGCTGCCTATCCGTCGGCGGCTAACAAGCCGTCATCCATATGATCGTATGATATCTTTGGTTTTTGCAAGAGAACCCGTCAACTACTCCCTTCGATCTCCCGGTTCGGCGCAATCCGCGATTTGGTCCTAGCGACTTGAATGACACCACCCGAGTTAGCTTCCAGCTAGATACTCCGTCGCGTTGTTACTTTTCACTCAAAATGAGAGATTTTGTTGATACATACGTCGTTTTCTTGCGCTTAGAAGTTTAGATTTTGCAAATTAAGAGAGTTCTTAGTTAAGAAATAAAAATATACTATGAATTTTTAAATTTGAGAGACACGGACTAGCATTTAGTGCGTATAAAGTTGAAATTATATCGCCAATAATTATAAATAATTTTTTAGGATAAAATATACTCAGTAATGTAGCTTATAGTTAGTAAGACAGTGTCGATATTGATATGAAAGCACGCACGCTGTGTACAGCGTTTCGCTCTCTTTGTTTCGCGAAATAAATTTGCCGGAAAAAAAGTGTGTTAGCATGTGAAAGCGGCTTGTTAGTATCAGACGATCAGAGAGCATAAAGTTTTCTATTAACGCTCAACACTGCAGTCGTGAAATTATGTCTTTCCGCGAATACATTGCTCTATAAATACGTATAAAAACGTAAAAGTAGGAGATAATAATATTTGATGTATCCGGTGAAGCGTATGTGTTATACGTAAGTTTCAAACAAACTAACTTTATGTAATTTCTGTATATATATGAAAGTACTTTACAGCTCTGCTACTGTAACCATTATTGTTTAAGTAGTTCAGTGATTGTTTAATGTTATAATAAGCGAGTTGAAATTATCTTTTTAGCCTACAGAAATTCTTAATTCTTAATTTTTTTGGTTTTTTATTTTCAAAATTTATTTTTTCGTAAATTAACATCATTCAATCCTAAACTGTAATGCTAAGTCATGAACAGGAATGCATTAATATATTCTGAATGAAATTGTACACGTTGTACGTGCGAAAGTGTCTCATAATAATCTGCGATACAGATCGCAGATATATTTTTCTTATTTAAATCCGTGTAGCGCGTCTCCGTATTATCTAAAAATCGCGACGCGGCTAGGTCGTTACCAGGTAACTATGTGATTTCTCCGAAGATCGCACGCCGGCTGCTGCAGTTTACGTGCACTTCGAGCAGAGGTTTACCCTCGTCGCTGGTAATTGAGCGAGGCGAAGGGTCGCGCTTCCGAGCTCTCGTAATTTCTTGTCACACGACGGACGTTTCGGAGTGAAGCGCGGCAAGGCGCGCAGGGCGTACGAGCGAGGGAATAGGAAAAAATGCACCTGCGACGGGTAATAATTTGTGCCGTCCAAGCTGCGGCGGCGGAGGGCCTGGGGGGAAGCGAGGAACGAAGGAGGCAGAGCAAGGGGGATGGCGAAAAGGGGGGTTGAGGAGACGGAGGTGGGGGAAGAGGATGGAAAAGGAAATAACTCGGAGGTGGACCACGCGTTTTGCTTGGAAGCTCGTCTCCGTACTAGCAAAATCGTACTACGCCCTATCTTTCTTCCCCTCCGCGCCACCCCTCTCTCTCTTTCTCTCCTCCGGCTCTCTCCTCTCTTCCGTTCTCGGTCGCTCTCTCTCTCCCTTGTTCTCTCCCGAGTTTTCTCTCTCCCTCAGAGACGAGTCGATGCGTGCGTACGAACACAAGCGAGAAAAGTTTTACTCTCACCAACACTGATGCACGTCCCAACGTCGCATATCCAACCTCGTCTCTCTTCCTCTCGCACTCTCGCTTTCGCTCTCCTCTTTCCCTCTTTCTCTTCTCTCCTCCTCTCTAATCTAACTCCTCGCAAACGCGCACACAACCGCGTATCGGCGCTGTTCAACGTCGGCGGTCTCCTCCTCACCAATACCAGGTTGATATCCTCCTCCGGCTCCTTCCACCAACCCCTCTTTCTGCTTCCTCCTCCTCCTTCTCCTCTTCCTCTTCCACCGCTGTCCTCCTCTTGACGGTGGTGTTGTACGACCTCTCGGGGTTGCTCGTGGAAAATCGGCGCTCTTCGTCGACGTCGCGGCGCGGACGGTTCGGACGGGCCTCGTAGGGCTGCCTAACGTCGATCACGGGTCTACGTCTCCTCTTTTGAGCTTCCTAGACGCGTCTTCCGGCATCGCGGTAAACAGAGTAGGATCAAACGGTGCCCCGGAGTCGTACGAAAGATGGAATCTCTTGCGGTTCCAACCCAGCCGGCTCCCGATATCGTCACGATCATCGATTGAGAAGATCTCTCCCGCTTATCAACGCGAAAGTAAGTACCAAGAAATAAGAAATCTTTTTCGAATTACGTGCGCGATCTTGCATCTTCTTGCGACTCTCTTGGCCGAACTTTTGAATCTACATTTTCGAAGAAACGCGCGAATCCTGTGAAAAGCTTTCATGCTTCCGTAAACATTTGGCAAGTTGATAACAAGATCAAAAATCGTCGTTTGCGTGTTACGTGTATGCGGTGTATGTGTGTGTGCGTGTGCGTGTGTGGAAAGAGGAAAGGGTGTAAATTTTTTTGAAACGTAAATACTTTTTTAACACGTTATTACCGAAATTGAATCTAATAACCATATTGTTTTTTTTCTTTACGTGATACTTGCAGCACAAAAACAGTAGTTATATTTCTAGCAATATTCAATGATCGACCTGTACAACAGAGTTTCGTGAAATACGGTAACGTTATAAATCGCTCTTCCTTTATTTTCTCCCTGTACAATAACACAATCTCACTCGCGTCGTATTCATCGAAGAAATTTTCTTCTTTGATTGATTATCGACTCGCATCTTCTTCTTCGCATTGCTTCATCGATGCGTTTAGTCTAGGAAAGACGCGGTGTGATTTGGCGGTCGCGTCGGCAAATTCACAGGTAGGCTCGAGATGGTGTGCGAACGTGCACTTGGAATTTGGTTTTCGTCAAAGTTTCCAAGGTGAACTGGTTGTGCGCGCATCTGCGGGGGTATACACCTTATAGGGGGAGGGGGAGGGGGTGAAAGAGGATCGAGGGCGACGGCGGAGGGGGTCTTGGTCGGGAACTTTGTTCTTGTTCTTGCGAGGAACTTCGGCCCACCTTCCTGCGATCCCCCTCATACCCCTCGTGTCCCCTCGCATCCCCCGTGCCATTGAACAAACTAGTCCGCTTCAACGATAGTTACTTCTTTCTTGTTACGCGGCTACCGAGTTTCGCGCCGACACGCCGCTTACGGAAGGTTGCGGTGAACTTGGTACCCTCCGTTCCCCCTTCCCTCTCACTCTCCATTTCGGCCGCGAGGGATCACCGGGATTCGGGGTTAACGACAGTTCGCTTGTCCCCGTCGTCTTCCCAACGATGCAGTCGGCGAAGGCCAAGGTACCAGCGAATGCAGAGTTCGCTGACATACAGTGAGATCGGCGCTGTTCTTGGGCAATCATAGCGGAAACTCTTGTGAAATGTCTACATTAAACTGAAGAGTAATCTGATGGTTCTGTTCTCCAAGTGGTTGATGTTGAATATCTTTTTGGTACCTGCAGATCAGAGCGTTTTCTCTCAAAATCATAGCCGGTGTATGAACTTTATATTCTTTCTTTATTATGTAAAGAATATTTATTGTGGTATTAAGCATTGAAAGAAGATAAGATTTTATTCAACTTTTACTTTTAATTTTAAATATTGTTTAAATCGTATTTAAATTGTTTAACCAAGTATAGATTGCAATATAATAATAATTCTAAGAAGAAGAAAAAGTTGTATTTAAAAATTGTTCTTTTAGGAAGTTATTTTGATGATTATCAATTATGTATTTTATGTTTTCTACATGTTATCAAGGCTTAACAAAGAAACGTCTGATGCTCTATGATGTTAGGTCCAGAGAAACGTATTTATAAGAGTGTTAAATATGTTCATTAAGTCGAATAGTTACAGCATCCAAGATAGACATTTATTGTGGCGAGTAATTTGCTGATGCGGTTAAAAATGATCAGTTTTGATGATTAAATAAATTTTGAAGAATTTTTTGGAGTGTCACCCTTTCTTGCAGTTGAACAAAAGAAAGAGAGAAAGACAAAGGGGGAGAAATCGGGTGCCAAACGGGAAGGGGGAGAGAACACGAGAGGAGAGAGAGAGAGAATGAGTGAGTTGGTAGGGGAATTGTTACCCGAAGTTTAAACTTGGTTGTCGACTGCCGTTAACAAGGTTTGCCATGGGGCTGGTTCAGTAGTGTCTAGGTCTCGGGGTGTGCCACATCTCGCGTCCGGAGATGCTCGTCTTCGTCGTGTCTTGAAGCGGTAAACGGTCAACCGCGGTTTCATCATTTTTCTATCCTGTCGCTAGGAGTTGCGATATTCTTTCCGAACGAACGATAAGAAGTCATTCTTGCGTGGTCCAAGGCATAACGGTACTGATTCGCTGAGTGTTACTGCGAATAGTTGATAGTGATTGCTATTGCAAAGGAAAGAAGCATGAGATTCTTCAAATGCTGTATTGGGATTTATCGATGGATCGTATTATGTACGTATTCATCGTTGTTTGCATGTGTAGAAATATTTATTAGGGTATTAAACATTAAATACACTGTGTCGTGACAGTTTATTGTTATATTTTTGTTATTTTGTTGAAAGAATTATTTATAAAAATAATAGCCGACAGTCGAGGAGTAATAATCTATAAAAGATTCTCAATTTGGAATATTTTCTTCATTTTACGCATTTTCATGTTTGTATCTTATTTTTCTTCATTATTTTGGGTTTTTGCAATTTTATAAAAATTTGTATATTTTTTGTAGCTTTTCTATGTTAAAGTATATACATTTATTACTATACGCTGAAACTTTGACTCGGTGTTTTATTATCTTGTAAAGATAATTTTGTCTTTTGATACGAAAGTAAAATATTTACAAAGAACATTGCTAAATTGCTTTTCTTACGATCAAGGGGAAAACGGTTGATTGTCGTTATGACGCACATCGCTATGAACGATGTACTCACCTGAAGAAGAAGAAGATTCTAAAGTTAGGTGATGTGCAGGGTTTAGAATTTCGGAAGAGTCGGCACGACCACCGGTGGTTAAAGCCACCCCGAGTTCGTTGATTATATCGATTTGAAGCCCCCCTAACGGAATTACGTCGAAAATTGCCCTAACCTCGCACAACCTTAAAGCCACGCGAGAAGGGGTGACGCCTTCGGCTTTTACCGATTGATAAATGCTTTAAGTTCTGTGCTATTGATTAGTTTATGTTATGACATGCTATATAGATTTGAGCGAATTTTTCTTTCAATATACGAGGATCTGTTAAGAGAGACGAAAGGATTAAGGTGTGTCAAGGTGAGTTTAACAATCATGAAGTTAGGACTGCCTGCTTAATTAGCTGTAAAAAGACAACAGCTATTTAACTAGCGATATATGTTACATATTTTACTTCTCTATTTTACTTTTATATAAGCAGGTAGCGCAGATTGGCGTGTACATTGCAACGTTCACGCGTATGACATTTATCATAAGCAACATGTCACAGGCGTGATTAATTGCTTAACGTCAGCAAGTTAAACCACGTAGAGACGATGGCTTAATTAATGAATAATTAATTACACACATATTCGGAGGGGTAATTTTCCCGCGACTTTATATGCGGTCGATTGTTTCAACTTTCTGTTTACTTCATTCTTTATGACGACGATCATGTAAAGTATTCAGCCATTTACAGGATCGACGTAATGACGAATTTTGAACGATACGTTACGTCGATGCCACCCCAGCGGAAAGTAATTCTCGTTCGCAGCAGCTTTTTATCGCGAATGCGGGGACGATAACCAGTGCCGCCGGCATGGCGCTCGAACGCCACACGCTCAATCACTCGCGGTGAAACAATAAAGAGAGGAAACGCTCCATCGAGATGCAAATCGATGCAAACTTTTATACGAATCGTGGCCATCGGCCGCCTGTTCGACGGTGGACATTGTCCATCATGTATTTTTTATACTGATGTAATCGTTACATCAGCGAATAACCGGTTAGTTTATCATGTCGCATGGTACCGATGCAAATGAATATGTATTGTATAATGAATGTGCAACAGTTATGTATATGATATAAATTATGTCACTGCAAATATCCCAAAGTTAAAATTTTTTTACAATTGCCGTTTCTAACAAAACATTAATAATCTATTTGTGAACATTATAAAGAGAGTGAATTTGTAATGCCCTAAGGTTTGGTGGCACTAATGTTATTTTGGTTTTCAGCAAGACTTAAATATGTATTTGTCTTTATTTATTTAAAAAGAAAGATAAAGACAGATTTAGGTTTAAACTTCATTCAAAGCTAAAGTAACGTTGGTTTAACCTAAATTAACTTCTTACAAGCGAAAGAAAGGTCTATTTTATAGTTTATTCTACTGTATTTTTTAAATTTCTAATATTGTAAACATTTTTGTGGTTTTATTTTAGCATTTTTTTTTAAAGAAAACGACAAATTTAAATAATTTTTTTAAGCATTTTACGTTTTTTATTTAGGAGTTGGGAGCATAACATGGAAATATCTTTCAACTTTCAAATTTAGTGCATTGAAATTTCCAAGTTCTAAGATGTTGCAAATATTGGCGATTGTTATGTTGCACCGCGAGAGATTTGTAGCTCGGTCTCGTTGACAAATATCGGTTATCCTGGCGAGTCCTCGGCAATATAACCATAGCGAGTGCTCGCGCGATAGCGTGATCCAATTTGTCGAAGAATGCGCTATCGCGGGTAACTGCGAGACGGTGCAAGAAGACGATGGAAAGGGTTAGATGGGGCCCCGGAGAGGCGGTGGGACGAGAGATTGTGGCGATGAGGGACGCGAGATGCGGAGGGGGCAGGCAATTAATACGACGCGGAGGCATGCACGTCGGTAGGCAACGCCGAAGGCTCGCTTCATTAGGGCCCGAACGAAGGGTTGATTTTTACCCTGAAAATCTTCCTACCGCCGGCTCATTGGTTTCCAATTATCGAAATGCCGTCGCCTTAGGGCATTCTTGTCTTGCTCCTTTATTCTTCTTCTTCTCTTCCCTGTCTCCCTGCCGTTCGCTAAATATGGCAACCTCTATGATCATCTTTGTAAGCGCGATTTCATTTTTGAAACAAACGTATCTATTACTGTTTTTAAGTAGCATTTATACGCAAGAAAGTTATTTTATTTCAAATTCGTTTGACTGCATTGTTCAATTGCAGTCGATTTAGATGGAGATAACAGAGGCTCAACGAACCTTGAGCCTCTGTTGAAATTTTGAAACATCTTAAGACTTTGATCTGCCAAACTTACATCTTAAATCTTAACGCAAGGCTGTAAGGGCGATTTCTAGTGTTATTTTTAGTGTGCGTAAAGCAAGGATAAAAAGATTGTATTCTACAAAATAATTGTTGACTTTTAAATTGATTTTTAATTGGTTTTCGATTGAAATAAGCTTAAGCATTCTAACTTTTTCTATCTTTTCTTTATTATCACGCAAAATACGATTTCATTCATATTATTTTAGTCATAGTCGACGAATATGTTTGTCGATTTTAATTTACGTTTATTACAATTATTACATTATATGATTTCTGTGAAGATAACGAAAGGTCGATGTATTTTGGATTGAGAAATATTTGATAGAGCTTATTTTGAATTGTCCAGTTTTAGGAACTTTATAGAAAACTATCGTGAAACTATCGTGACATATACATCTCACATTTATGTCTTTCATATCCATGAATACATTTCATTTGCAAATATAACTTCTTAATTAAATTATTCTGATATTTAGGATTTGGAGAGATTCTTCCGTTCGACAATAGTTATTATTTATTCTTGGTTCTCTTTCCTCTTGTCAATCCCGCGAGACGAGATGTAGAAAATAGCATCGGTTCAACAACATCTCGCGAGAATCGAATATCTTGCTAGGGATCTGCGTTATTAAAGTCGCCGTACGTTCGAAACGAGAGGGAACCGAAAGCAGCTAAATGCCACATCGAGCATGGACCCCGGTACTCTTGTAGAATTTTCAAAATTTAACGCGGCCAGGGGGGATAGAAGGAGTTTCTCTACGTATGAAAAGGGGAGAGGAGCGAAAGGGAACGGGTGGGACTAGTGAGCCTGGGAATAAAGCCTGGAGATCGGAGTCACCGACGGCTCCCGGAGCCAGTAGGAATCTCGGAATCCCCACGTCGTGCTTCCGCACCTGTTTTCCGGTGCATCGAAAAAGAGGCGGGCGTTCTTACGCTCAGCGACGGACCAGGCGAGGCGAGGTAGTGCGAACGAGAAGAAGAAGAAGTGGCGAGGCGGAGAAGGCGGAAGAGAAGCCATGAGGCGGGTGACGGAGGTGGAGGATGGCGGATCAAGAGAAGGAGCGTGAGGAGTAAGAGGTGGAAGAGGAGGAGGAGGATGACGACGACGACGAGGAGGATGACGAAGAAGAAGGACGAGGAGGAGGTGGAGGAAGAGGTAGAAGAGGACGAGAGGGATGGCCGGGGGTGACTAGGCGGGGGTAGTCCAATCAGAGCCGAGTACGGGTGGGGCAGAACACCTCCGCCCTCTCCCGCACGTTACCTCCTGCGGCCCTCCTCAACCCTCCTCGACCCTCCTGGTCCTCGGAATGCGCCGGAACCAGCTCTACCTCCGAGCAGGACCACCACCATCCACCCCTTCCCCCGCACGGGGTTTCTACTCCACCTTCACCTCCTCCTCCCACGTAACCTAGCCTCCTCCGGAATCCCCGCGGCTCCTCCTGGCGGCTGCCCAAGACAAGTGCCCGCGAGAGATTCTCACGGCATGAGCGGGGATCGTTACGTACCACCGACGGCGAGGATATCCACGGCCGAGAGGATCTCCACGACGATTTCCGCGCGTACGCGACCCTAAAGCCCTTCACGCACGCACGAACGCACGTACGAACTCACGCATTCACGCAATGCCCACCGCGGCTGGGAACGGCTGCGTTCACCCATTCATCAGGCCGCGATCTCTGAGGCGGTGTGATTAAGCGTCTTCGTTTCGGCTCGGAAGAAGCGATAACTTGCTGCTACTTCCAAATCGCCACAGTAAGTAACGTTCATCGGATATTTTCGTCTCTCGACGGATCGTGATTAAGTTGTCGGGTTTGTGATTGTCTTTCGCTCTTTCTTCTATTCGTTTAATAATTTACATTTTAAATTTAATATTTGCACTTTTATCGTAGGTTTCTGTTTTTTTGGAACTAAAAAATTTTCCCACAAATATTCTCGTGGATTAATATATATTAATTCAATAATACATTCGTTAACAAATTGTTTTTATAATAAATGTAAAATATATTAAATTATTTATATATATTTACGAATAAAAAAAATTTAATATTGGATTTTTTTTTAATTCAATAAACAATCAAAGTATGTCGAAAACGAATAGTTGGCAGTATCTAATAAATAACATTACAATTTACTTGTTTTTTATATTTATCAAATCTTGCAATTTAAATTATTTGAATTTATTATAAACTTTGCTTTACAAAAAATGGCGAGTAACAAATGTATATTTTAAACTGATTTATATATGACAGTATGAAAACGTTATTTGAGTTAAATTCCGTTTATTTCATTAGTGCATTATTTTTTTGTACGGAGAGAACGTGAATAAAATGTGGGTGCGGAAGGGTTGAAATAATACAAGCTATTCGATTGTCCGGTTTGAGGCCTCGAGATACGTGGATCGTTTCTTTTCACTGCATTGTTGAAATCAATCCGGAGGTGCTTGGCTGCGAAGGGTGGAAATAGTGTTTGCGCGTACGGTCGGATAAACACCTGTCGGTAGAAAGAGAGTAATCGGGAAGGGCCGAGAAGGGAAGCAACTACATGTGCACGGTCTGCTCGACTGAAACGCGAGTGATTCGATCTTTTCTGAACCATTGCATTCGATTTGTTTCACTAAAATATCGTTGAACTCTCTTCTGATATAAGCAGTATTTGAATATGTGAAACCTTGGATCACTCATTTCTGTTATTAATAATGCCAATAATGTTCTAAATGAAATAGATTTTTCGTCACTTGTTTATCCTAAAACATAAGAAATATTTAATTAACTTTGCGAGAGTCATTTTAATGTTAATTATATTTGTAATTAATGTTTTTTTTATTTTTTTTTATATAAAAAGTGCTTTATTATCATCATATTAGTATCAGCAGGTATTTAATAGTACAATTTTTATATAATAAAAAAAACATAGTTCAACATGCACATTGTAGTTGATTGGATTTAATAATAAAAATTGTATTGGATGATTTTAAATTAAGTGATAAGCTTTTCTCTCTTTCTCTTTCTCTCAAAATATTGTTTATAAATAGATATTCTTTGTTTAATACAAAATCTAGTATGATTATATCTTTACAATAATAAAAATTAGATGATAAATTAAGGGATCATGTTATCTTCATTAATTACAAATTATAAAAGTATAAATACAAAATGTGACATGATACTATGTGCATGCCTATCTGTGTTGACATTCAGTTGTGTTGGATTTGTCAGGATATTCTTGTCAAAGTTAGTCACATATCACGTAGGAAGACAAAATGGATAGAACGTGGAAGTAGGGCGATGAGATTATCTCGGCCAATATAGCGAATGGTTCGGAATGACTGCAATTATTTCGCGGTGCGTGTTCTCGGTGCCGATTGGACGAAACTGTCTCGCAATAAAGGGAGCCGAAGTTCTCGTTAGATACACGTACGTTTGCCATGTCTCTCCGTACGATGAAATAAACGCGATGAGATAGGAGTCTCATTAATTGTAGATTGCATAGTAAAAGCAGTAACTTATTTTGAATCATAAACTATTGAACATTTTAGATTTTACATTTCTATTTTAAAATTGCGTATATTAGAAATTCATGAGCTCTTTAATTTCTTATTGAGGAAAGTTACAAAGTGATACAAAGAGGAAAGTTACATTGTGTGTGCCAAGAATTCTGCCAAGATGTAAAATATTATTAATGTGAGTTTTCAATTAATTTCGTGACACGAGAATCAGTGACGTTCCATAAATAATCATCTATGATTGTAATTTGAATTACTCGGGTTATATTCGTGAAATGTTCATCGAGATTCGCGCGTCCCTTTATGCAGCGCTCTAGTGTCGGTTCTTAATGGCTCTTTATGGATCACGACAGACAGGCGCGTGTGTACGTTTTCACGAGACAATGTAGACTATAGCTACGCAGAACTTACCAGAGGAGACGCTTTATCGTGCCGGCTCGCACGTATACATTTATATTTAAGAGGTAGGACGAAACTTTGCTGACAACATGGCCGACACGACTCTGGGCTTTTCTACTCGCCACTCTGTCTCTCTCTCTCTCTCTCTCTCTCTCTCTCTCTCTCTCTCTCTCACACTCGGTTTCTCTCTATTTCTCTTTTCGTCGCCTCTCGCAAGGACAGCCTTTATTCTATTCTCACCGTTTCTACGTTGGCGAGAACCGCCCACTTGCAGCATGCTCCGCGAAGTAATTTTCGAGAGGAAAAAAAGAGACCGTGATCCCCGTAGTCTAACTATTGCGACGACGCATTCGTGGATTTCCTTCGGCGAATAAATGTGATTGTGCTCGCGAAATACACCTCGTACTTGAAATGTCTTGCGATGTCATTTACGAAAATTTTGATTCGCCAGTTAAGATATACCTAATATCAACCATTGTAATGATAATGAAACTACAGGGAAAATGGGTTTAATCACTAAAGTTGAAGTCCGTCAAAGAAAATCCTAAAGAAAGTATATAGCATGATAGCACATGAGACTAAGTAATTTTCAATGACCATGAGGGTTATGAAAATAAATTGAAGCGGTAGTGAAACTAGCAACTTTTTCATTTAACATTTAGCTCCAACTCAATTTACATTCGGGTTATTAGGAAAATGATTAAATCTTTTATTCTTTGTTACTACTGTTGCATTTCACTTTTGCGTGGCACATAATGCTTCTATATTCGTAGGATTGTTTTGATATTACTTAATATGTTTGGATATTATTATTTTTGAAATGTGTGTGAAGTGATTTTTTTGAGCGATATTAAGAGCGCGAGAGGAGCTTTACGTGAGCGTAGATGCCGATTCGTAAGACGCGTTCTCTGGGAACGAGTCGCGAATTAACGAGTCCGGCGATCGGCAGGCTCGCGTCAAGCACGTCAAGCCATTTAAGCGCGAAGTCACGCGAAGGTGCGACCGCGATGCACGCAAGCACGTCAACGCGGCATTTCCACGAGCTTTCGTTCGTGTACCAGGTATTTGGTTAATCGGGAACGCGAAGGGATTGCGGTGTTTGGGGGCCGGCAAGAATAACAGTCCGTAGCCTCGATCCGACTAAATAAAACCACACAAATATACAATACACACATACGTACACACACATACACACACGCGCGCGCGCGCGCGCACACATGTACACACGGGATAAACTGAATTACCATCATTGAGTCTCTCGTTTCTTCAAACGACGTTTTAATCCGGAAATTTGCAACTTTTTTTCAAATGCACGCATGAATCGCGGTTAATCTTTAATAGGGAAATTTGAATTTTATCAAACACGCAATATTTTTATAAGAACATGTTTCTTTAAAGTATTATTAACAATAACGAAGCAGCACTGTCGTTGATAACAACAAGTAATGAACTAGAACGTTAATTGCTACATAATTGACACGCCTTTTATTCTACACTTTTCTTTTAACGCAGGAGTAAGGTAGCGTATGGCGTAGAACGCGGAAGGGCGGTAAATCGTGGATATCTAAAAGCGAGCTTCTTGCTCTATCCGTTATTTTAAACGATATTGCGTTCTAAGGCGTCTTTTCGCCCAATCTCCCGTGCGTCTAATGTACGCAAAGCGGATTGGAGAATCGGAGGGGGCTAACGTGAGAGCCAGGCGTCGTCTGAACGTTACCTTGCAATGATCCGTTGCATACACCGGGCTTTCCGTCCTCTTTTTCCTCGAGCCGTCTTTGCCCTTTCTGGAAAGTGCCGCGAGAAGACTACGGGGGCGAGAAAGACGGGGAGAAAAGGAGTGTGCGGGAGAGAACGGAGCGAGCGCGGAAACTTTTCTTGTGCAAAGTACCACGCGGACTGGCTCGAGGTTATGAAATTCTGATGGCTCATAAAATGTAAGAAAATTTACAGACTTCGCCATCTTCCTCTTTCTCTTTCTCTTTCGCTTTCTTGCGCTCTCTTCTTCCCCTCCGTCTTTTGCTTCTTTGCCTTCTGGCTTGCCGTCTTTTCGCGTTTTCCATCGCTTCTCTTTTGCTTCTCTCCACCTCGACCTGCCCCGTCGTCGTCGTCGTCGTCGTCGGCGGCTTCGCGAGCTGAACGGAAGAGAGCGGTCGGAGGGGACGGCGTAAAGTTTAAAACTCGCGGCAATCGATTAGGAGTCTGGTAAAGGAGACTTCCCTCGTTCATTGCTGCTACCTTTCTCCCTCTGTCTAAAATTCGCGCTGTGTTAACATTTTTTTTTTCATAAAATTGGACAAAACATTTTATTTGAATTGAAATGTCGAATATTGAAAAATAATTCTTTCACTGAATATCTTGTGACGCTTTTGAAGCGCGTTGTAAACTTTTCAAAGATGTAGGGTGGTACTGCAATATTCTGGCATTTTTTAAACAACGTGAGTTGTTGACTTTTATTACTGATAAACGTAATCGTTTCAAAGGATAAGATTACCAGGTCAGAGTCTACAGAGTACTGCTACGATATTCGTGGTAGCGCAAAGTCTAGCGATAGAGATAGAATCAATATTTATCCGTAGGGAATGAGAGTCGCAATATAAATACGATATTCGAGAGAACTTTACGGCGCTTGTGGCAAAAATGGCCGTATCCCTCTCCGGAAACTACTTTCTCGTCTATCGGAATGTTCTCTCGCTCCGTAGCCGGGCTGTAGACGAACCTTAATTAACGGCAAGCAAATGAATACGCCCTGATCACTCGAAATTGCGCTTTCGGTCGTCTGCAGGGTGACTTCGGAACTATTTTCGTCAATCTTTATTCGTTCCTCATTTAATTCTACCAACGGTGAGGAGCATAATTTTCCCATCTGTGTGTTAGTTCTTTTTAGAGGAAAATTGTAATCCATATTCTGTCTACATTTTTCGAAAAAAAAAAAAAAAAAATGTAGGCGATGGAATAATTCGACTTGCCGATAGTGAATCTGAATTATACTTTATGAGTCTGATTTTACCATATTTTATGTACAATAATTAATTCAAAAAGCGACTGGAAATTTTCCAACGGGGAATTTCAAGGCAACGAGGCTCGCCCAGCGCTCGCCAATCTCGCGCGAATAATTATGTATAAAGGCGACGACGATGGCGGGCTGGCGTGGTAGTGGCTCGCCGCTCAAAATACGTCTAAATATTAATGAGCTGTCCCTGCCTACGGCGCCTTCGTCTGGGCGCGTTCACGCTCTCTTCAGATAGCGCTTACGTGTGTGAGTGCCAAACGTGTCGAAAAGTGTATGAGCGTGAGCACAATGTGAGGACAGGTTTGCAATTTCATGTCGCGTACGTGTAAGAGCGATCGATGTTCCTTGGCAAATGTATTACAAGCATTTGGATATTAAAGATAGAGAGCAATTTATTCGCATTACCGCTTGAGCGTTTAGTGACCTTATTTTTGTAAAACTTAATTTTAACGACTTAATTTTACGAAGACTTTGCATCGTCGCTCGTGAATAATTCGGTTGCAGTCACCGAAATAGCTATCAGAAATTCCATTGCTCTTTACGTGAATAACAGACATTGTCATATTCTCGCTGCATTTCGAGGCGTTTCACAGGATTAGCGCTTGCCTTGACAGTGCTAATTCGCTTCTATCTTTTCTCGTCTCTCTCTTCTTCTTTTACCTCGTTATTCTCTCCCTGCTCAGCCTTTCTCGCTCTCTTTCCTCATCCGGTTCTGAATCGGAGTAAAGAGGCTCTCGGCATAGGAACAACGAGGGGGCGTAAAAGGGTTGACAGGAAGAAGTTACCTGATAGTTAATACAAAGACTGTCATGTAAGATGCGCCGTCAAGCGGTAGTATCCCCCTCACTCCTTCCGTCCCTGCTATCTTACCTTCCCGCCCTTTATTTTGTTCTCCTCTATTTTCCCAGGGCTCTTCCTCTTCCTAGCTGGCAGATCCTTCGGGACGGCTAATTGTGAGTGACAGTCGCAACGGGTAACGGGAGAGGGATCAACGTCACTCTCTAGAACTTCTCAAAAGCCCCGTTGACGCTTCTTCTCATTTTCAAAGATCTATACTTTAATGACTGACGCGTGCATCCAAAAATTATCCTGGCTTTATAATTTATGCAATAACTTGGAACACAATTGGTATCAGAATCGGTGATATTCGAATAATACTGTGCTAAGGTTGTCAAGGAGAATATTTGACAGGCGATTGATTGAAAGAGATTTTAAAGCTTTGATAAGGTTCAACGTTCTCTTTCACCGTGATTTTTAAATCATTCTTTGATGTAATTTTTGAAAATGTGCATTTGCATATAGATATGTTTTATGTGATTTGACTCTCATCACTTAGATTTCTAGATCCAAGTCTATATTTGATCTAGGTTTATTTTATTTTTAAATTATTCTTGATCCGTATTTTCGGGAATATGATTCCGCTGCAATCCAACTATTAAAATACACCAACTCTCTACCGCATTCTCGTCTCTATCGCGTTAACAAGAAGACCTTTTCGTGAAGCACACATCTGGTCCCCCATCGAAATGAGACGCGACCAATCTCAAGTTTACCTAGCTCGGGAGAAGAGTACGTCGGTGACTGTATTTACCATCTCTCGCAGGTACTTAATTTTGCTTTCGGAATGAAGTCCGGGGGGAGACGTCTCTGGATTGAGGCCGGTAGGTGGGAAATAGCGTAGGTGTTACCGAAAGGTAAGAGTTGCTGCGTTGGTAGCGAGGACGCTGGTGTTGGTGGCACATTGAAATACCGGCGATATGCTCGAGTAGCGAAGCTGTAGGAAACTTCCGCCGAGTATTTTCCTGGGACTGTCTCTCACAATTAGAATTCTCCGGGGAGAAAGCCAGCCTCGTACTCGTAGACGCAGAGTAATGCGAAGATAGGTGCCTATTACGGGAAGCCTTTGCCGATTTTCCGACAACAGGGGATTTCGAACACAACTTATTGTACATACAAATTTCATGAGCATTTCAAAAATTAGAAATTTTATTTATGCGATTTAAATCAGAGGTTGCGAATACGTCTTAACATTCTTGCGATATGTTTTTAATAGATTACTTTAATTTTCAAAAACCATCTGATTAATCTAATTTTTAAAACTGCGCGAAATTCAACACACGGTTCGAGAAAAGTATTACCTAATTTATCCCCTGAACTCTTTTCGCAGCGATTGCCAGCCGACAGAGGAAAGTGCATTGCGATCGTGAAGGTATCGCGTGACGTGCAATTCGATGGTTCCGACCGACAGCTCTCTCTCGGAATAGTCGGTTATCGGCCGAGTGGTGAGCCGGTTGGGTGTGTGTCTTTAGAAAAGCATTAGTGTCCGGAATTAATTGATCGCGGAAGGGAAGTGGATACCTACGAGCTTACATACTCCTATCTCTCTCGACCGCCCTTTCTCTCTCTCTCTCCCCGTCTCACTTTCTCTCTCTTTCTCGCTCCTGTGCTCCCTTGCCGTGCAGGGTGCAGGGTAATATCGGTACTAGTCTGTACCAGTCGATGAGCCACTCGCCGCGCTTCCCCTCTTCATGGTTCCTCTTGCATCGCTCGTACACACGGGCGCGGCGCAACGATATAATCTGCTACTTCGTTCCTCGTGACTTCCCTCGCGAATTTTTGATATCAAAGTATCTTCCGACACGTATGAGTTCCGTTTTCACTCTCTTTCAGCGAACATTTTCATAGTATAATACATAGAATGGAGAATTCTCTTCAATAATGGGAAGAAGAATATGCAATCTAAAATGCATGATACTTGGGATCTGTAGAAACTAAAGTTAGCAAAAGCTTTCCGTAAAATTTATATCTATGAAAGTTAATCTGTAAAATATTCAGGATTAACATCTCAGATGTCGAATAAAAAATTTAAAAAAAAGTAAATTAAAAGAAATTGTTTTATTTTGTATTTCACTGTACCAAACAAATTTGTTTTAATTTTTGTTTTGTTACAAGTTTCGATTAAGGTCATTTGAGCAGTCGCGCGTGGTTGCTGCTAAATATAATTTTCTTTAACATGTATAAGAATGTTTGCAACATTTTCTGCCTTGATGTCTTTTTTGACTTATGTTATCGTCGAGAATTCTCAATGCTAGAGGCGAAGAGGTCGGTTAGAAGCATTTGTTTGACGAGGTCGAGGGTTATTAAGCCGAGACTGCAGACCACATCAGAGCCAACGGGAAAGGGCCTTTGGCATATTTGCCTAACCTGCAACCTTTTCCTAGCCTCACATCTTATTTACCTATCAAAATTCATCATGATGGAGACACTGATCTTATCGTCCATTACTTTTATGTCTTTCGTTTTATCGTTACAATACAGAAAGACAAATAGAATCTCTTAAAATTAGAATTAATGGATATTTAAACATATAGTGGTCTTGTATGTTTGTGATATATACGTGATACAATTTAATGTTTACGTAAAATTTATAATGATAACAAGTGCGGAAGTTGCATATATTGATTACTACTTGTGTAAAATTTTAATTGCGTTGCATTAAAAAGTTGCCTCGGTTGCATTAAACGATAGAAAATCGGTATACAATCTGTTAGTAACTCTCACTTGTCGATCAATTAAAAGTTTCATGATATTGCTTCAACACCCTGCGCAAACATCTTTGCTTTAGCGTTACGCGTTACAAGCATATGAGTTACTTTATCGCTACATTAATGGAATTTACAGTTCGCTTACTAACTCTCTCTTCATCACTTACCACCTTTGTATCGCGCGCGCCGGCAGGATTACTCGCTAGTCGTAATCAGAATCTGCGCGTTCTGCGCGTTATTTAGAATCGTATCTATCCATCCGTCCGTGTCTAGCTCAGCAGCCCGCCAACTATCCGAGCACTTAAGCGCAATCACGAAACCAATTGGAATCGGTAAATATCCAGCCGGCGGCTGCAAAGGCGAGATTGCTGGTGGTGGAGGGCGGCCGGGCATTCAAACAGGGATACGAGGCGGCGCGGCGCGGTTCGGGCGTAAGCGTTTAGCCAGGTCGAGTAGTCGAGTTGATATCCGGCAGATATGTCCTTGAAGCATGCGAGCGTAATCACGATCAGCCGCGACGCGAGGGGCGGCGGATGGAGGACGGATAAACGACGGATACGTACGCTCGCACACGTTTACGTGAACGTTTCCACGCGCTTAGCGTAATGGATACGCGCGTTATAGTATCACCCTCTCTCAACCCTGTACCGATCTTTCTCCTCTCGCTCCATCCTTCTCTAGACTCGCACACGCTCCTTGATTTCCTTCTCTTTCTCTCTCTCTCTCTCTTTCTCTCGTACGAATCTGCCTTTGGGCGCGATGCAAAAGCCGCGGGTCCCAAGATCCGACGTGATAAGTGGTTAAACGGCAGTAAGTAAATGTTATAACCGTACCGTGGTGGTACGCTCGCTCTCAAAGCTGGGAGAAATCGCGGAGGCTGAGTTACGAGATGTGAAACGGTAATACGCAGTGAACACGCGGTATACCGAAGTGACAGAGCGCATTATGGGATTGAGATTAAGCGTGAGATACGACATACGCCGCTTAGATTACTCGTGTACAACGAAAAAGGGTGATTTCCGTCGTGGTCTGGATATCCGTTTAAATCTCATCGGACACGATCGTGAATTATACCGCAAAGAGATAAACTCTTCTCAATCTACCATTTGTTGCAACAAATGGTAAATCGCGCAAAGGTAAGCCGAATGCAAAACAAAACGTTGGTACGCGATCTAAAAATGTAAATTAGTGACCTAAAATGAAGCTGCTAGGAAATGCTCGTTTAAAAAGTTACTCTCTCTCTATCTTTCTCTCTCGTTGTCTCGTTTTGGCGCGACACGGGACGGCGCTATCGCTATCGCGCGTGCTGCATATTTACGATAATACGTGAAATTAATGATTACCACGAGTCAACTGCGAAAGTTTCGTGCGTTAATTTATAAAGGTAATATATCGTTGGACCTCCGCGGTGTTACGGCTATTGCCGGTGTCGCCGCGCGCGGTTATGAATCACGTCCTTTGACAGAACTAAACGTTACGGTCGTCCTCCCTCCACCGACGAAGGGGGTCTTCACCGCCTAGACGAATCCCGGAACGCGAACGATATTGTTAACAACTCGGATCGCCTTAAATTATGCCCGCCGGGTAATTACAGGAAGGCACATGACATTCGTGCATGGGAATAATTAATTCTCCCGATTACGTCCGCCTTCGCCTCTCCTGCTTCTCCGGCTCGTTCCTTCGTCGTGTCCACGAATTTGCGCTTTCGAGACACTTGGGACGGAGGTTCTCGGCGATGTTCCTTCATTCGTATTATTTTTTCTGATTGCAGGTAAATAGCACGTCGCTGCGACCGAGTCGCGTTAGCCAGAACAGTTACTTACGAGTTTCCAGTGTTTTTCCGTCGACGGGTGGTAAGTCTATCGACCTGTCGTTATAGAATATACTTTACGACTAAGCGAATTAGCGAGACATTAATTAAGAGCTACGATCAATAATGGAATTAATCTAGTTTAAATATTTATATTTTACTTATGGCCATCGTTTTTGCCATTTTTTTGGATTTTTTGATACACGATTTTGTACACGTAATTCGCATTTTAATATTATAAAGAACAAAATAATTGCTCTTATTTCAGTCAAATTTATTAATAATCATAGTTTTGCGATAGAATTTTTATATTACGAGTTACGTGTGTATTGTCTCCTCGATCTCTCGCTGATACGCTTGTTTATTGCATTCTTCATAAATAAAGTATCCACAATGTAGAGCTTGAGCTGTCTCAATCGTGAGTCCGTGAAAGCGTGTTTTATCGATCGAAGATCCCAGAGTGATAGAGTCCGATCGTAATCGACTTTGCGCGAGGCGACGTCGATGCCGGCTCGCTTTTAAGGAGCACGAAAGTGGTCTCCGCTACGAAACAGCGGAGGGAGAGTCAGGAGCCCGCGGGTCGGGAGTAAATTAGTAATTAGAAATCTGATACAGGTAAGGTAAGTCGGTGTTGTTTCGGCATCGCGTGGCTCTCCGCGTCGCGTGGACTCCTGCGACAGGCACGGCCTCGCGTGACCCAACGCCCCCTCCTCAACGGGGTAGCCCTGGCCGCGGGGGCGAGCATACTAGCAATCGTTCGGAGCGGGACGGGGGGTTGGGCAAAGGGGACGCCGTCCTGGAAAACGTAAGGGATGACAATTATGCCCTACAGGTAATTGCCGGGTTGCAGCTAAACGAAGCGCACGCCCTGGCTCGCCCTTCCGCGCCACCTGAAACGCGAGCTTTCGCCAGAAAATCATGGGCTTTAAAAAGCGTCACGCTTCCCAGTGCTCTCCAATTTATCGCGGTTTTCGCCCCTTCGCAATCTTTTTCCGCGGTTCCGAATGCAGTGAGAATACTGTGCGCGCACTGCATTAGTTGACTTAATTATTTAACCTTTGAGCGCAGTTGGTTCATGCCATTGAATTTCCCTTGTGATATACAAATTTTATACATATCACTTTTTTTTACTTTTCTTCCATTTTCATTTAACATCTCTAAAATATTGCGAAGGAATTTGTTGTATTAATGAAGCGTAAATGATTTTTATTTTATCACACAATAGTCATTTAAATAATAATTAACGTATATAATATATTTAAATAATAATAGCATATATTTAAATTTTTTGTGTCTATAGAAAACTTATACTATTGCTAGAATTTGGAAGTAGTTGAATATGCAGTTAGAAAATGCATATGTTAAAGAAATAACTTTTTTTTATTTAGATATAATTATATTTTACCCAAGTTTATTGAATTTTAATTTCTTTACAGAAAAGAACTATCTTAAAGAACTGCTTAGTTTAAATACTTCTTTAACATAAACTTTGTATTTATATTTCTTGTAGCATTACGATATAAATACAGCATAAATATATAGAATAAATCGTGGAACTTATGCAGCAAAATTAAGCATAGAACTACATTTCTAGTCTTTGTTATTACCTTTTGAATGTGTTTAATTCTATAGAAGCGTCGTAAGTCTAATATTACGTAATGCGTTCACGAACTCGAATACGCGTGACTTTTACATGTGTGTATAGGGCTCGTAGAAATATTAATAACGAAGCGGGTCAAGGAAATTGCAGCTTATGGCCCAACGTCGTTCATTCAACCAGGAATCTCTTGTGATTTGTATTACAAAGGAATATCCATTAATGGTTTTGAAATTGAATTACCGAGAAAAATAGCGCGTATAAGCAACTTACGTCGTGCGTATCGAGAACTATCCGGTTTGCTCTAGTTCTTCAAAGAAGAAAGATTCAGGCTTTTTATATTGTTTTCAAGATTACGCTACAGCGATAGATTCAAAACGTTAGCAACATAAATATTTTGGAGAAATTTCTCCGCCGATAAATGTCAGCGTGTAGCGTTGCGGTGCGATTTATTATATATGTATTCCACTGTTCCTCTTCTTGGAAAACAGAATCTTACAGTTGCGAACTTCCGTCGAACGCTTTTACCAATATCTTGGAGCATATAGCTCGGCATTCACTCAAGCAAGCATCACTCAGGCGAACAGGCATGAGGGCTCGAGGAAAGACGAGGGTCAGAGGTTGCGGAGCACCGGGGCGTGTCGCGACGACAACGTGGCGAGGCATTCTCCTAACCGCTTTCTCTGTCGTTCCCTTCGACGACGGCGACGACGACGACGAACGACGACGAACAACGACGACGATGATGACGATCGTTCGGAAAATTAGCTACAAATGTGTGTTATTTTGCTGGTAGAACGGTGCACTACGGGAGCGCATACGCCCGGCATGCATTATGCACGCGGTCCCTGTAGAGGCTGCCGGCCGGCCGACGCTTGTTTCGCACGCGCTTTTTCCCACGTGCTTGTAAGCCACGTAGCTCGATCGGGCTATGCCTTTATCTAGCGGCGTACGTATCACAGAATGTCTACGTGGTGTGGAGGATGCCGGTCTCTATACACGTCTGTCACCTTTACACCAGCCCAACGCGCCGATTCTACGTCTCGGCCACGTGGCTCGTAAAGACGGACGTACGGTCTAGGCTTGCGTCGTCGTGTACAGGCTTGCCCGTCGCTCCTATATCGCGACCAGTTTGTTTTAAACCTTGGCACGCTTTGTTTTGGCTTACGTGTCGTACGTGTTCGGCAATTTTTGTGCTAGACCAGCTGCGATTTACTGACGTGTCCATCGAATATGATGGCTATGATAATTAGAATGCGGGTGTTTTCGGACTGTGCACCGTAGTTACAGTGAATTTAATTATATTATTAGATGCGTCGAACATCTCGACAGTGTTATATTCACGGGTGTACACATAGTTAAAAGTACAGTTTCGTAAGATTGAAGAGACAGTTGAGGATGTTAAGTCTTTAATTTCTAGTGTTTCATCGAACTTAATGATATTCGAAGAAGCATCTGTACTATCGTGATGTAAGTATTAACTAAAAAAACACACGCGTGCCATTAATTTTGGAAATTGAAAGAGATTCGGTTAATTATAGTGATTAAATGTAGCGGAGCATATTACATATTCTTTTCCAAATGCTAGAATATTTATTTGGACTCGTACGTACGAGCTCGCGCAAGGTAAGACCCTACACGGTTTTTCTTCGAGTACCTTAGCGTGTTGCTGCCCTAAGACCTGCAATTAATTTTATATTTTGTTGCCGCGCACCAAGCTTGCGGACATTTAAAAAGGGCTTCATGTCTGCTGCTTTCCGTTCGTGCACACGTTGGTCTCGCGAGGGGAGCGACTGAAAAATGGGAAAAAATGGGCGCGACGCGCGGTGTGATGTCGTGTCGTTCGAGTGACGGTCGCATGCCAGCCGGAGAATTACCGTCGAGTGGCTAGAGTTACCGGGCGGGAGAACACGTATAGAGCCTGACGCGTTCGCATGACGGATGCCGATTCGATAGCTCGATTTCACCCAGCTCGCAATTCCGATGCCACTCCGACACCCCGGAGAAATTTTACACCGATCGATCGCGATTATCCTTTCCTCGCTGCCCACCGGAAATGCACTGGAAATCGTCGATAAAATCCAGATGTTTTAATACGATTCAATCGTCCGCGATATTTTTTCAAGCAGATGACTCGATAATCAATAGCTATCTTTCCGAATGTTAGTAGTTTATATATAAATATATAAACTTTTTAATTCTTTTTTATTGGTAGAAAAAATAGTTTAAGTAGACTTGATCGTGTTTGTGTAATTTTTCATACTCTTGTATGTATTTCAGAAAAAGAACAGAGACATAAAAGCCATATATGTATATTGCGGTACGAAGTTTAGCGGTAATTGTGACGATACGAGGAACATGAGATAATAGAAGGGTTAAACTGCGGTTGCACAACGTTGTACGATGCAGTATTCATTAAAATAAGGTCAGGAACGGTATTATTAGGACGATTATGCGCTTTTGCGAACACCCTTCGGTAAGACGACGAGTATTCTTTCGCGTGAACGCTGCTCTACCGGCGAGATAGGGTTACTCTGTCCTGCGCATGGAATCGCGAGCTTGCATGGTCATTATAAAGCCATTAATCATATAAATAGGGCGAAGGAGGCAGGACCGGAGGGTGGTACCCGTTGTTCGAGTGAGGACGGTCAAGTCGAGTGAATTATCGATAACGCAGACCTTCGAGTTTCCTGCAGCGAGACCGACGATACGCTCGCGCCTATCAATTATTCGATCTGCGTGTGCACCCTTGCTCGTCTCTTGAACCGCCCTTTGCCATGCACTACCTGTATTTTGGTCTCCAACGGGAATCGAACTGATCGATGACGATTCAGATCGGATACGATTCAGACCGTAATTTCGTCTCCTAATTAATAACGGTGTAATTATGCAAATATGACTCACTTTAAGTGACTCACCAAAATATTGCAATATGCGGTCACAGTACGTATTTTTTTTTGTCCAATCAAAAGAATAATAGTATAAATTCTTTGCATGGGAAATTTGACATTTGATTCATAAAAATTAGAATTGGATTAAAAATATCTACGTGTCTTACATTTGTGTAGTTCGAGTCTTTCAACATTGCGAGTATTTTTTAACGCGTTGCCTACGCGTGCGGAAACATTAGGGAACGCACAGCTATATTACGGGATAAAGTGAATCATTAAGTCAGCGACGTGGACTCACTTCTTCGGCGCTGTACGAAGATGCCCTACTCTCAGACAACTCTTAGACAGAGGATGAGGAGCGTTGCGGCGGGAATCGTGGGCTGGGGCGGGGATTACTCATCCGACCGAAAGGAGATTCCACTAAGCTTTCAGATTTTACCCTCTTAGCCGACCAAGGATTATAAAACGCAAATACGTCCCGTGATTAGTGAGGATAAAGTAAACATCGGCCCTCCGTCGCGGTTGTTGCTCGTGCGAAATACTCCGGAGAAGGCGACGATGCCGCGAAAAAATCAAGGAAGACAGAGCGACATCCTTAACACCTTAATTTACCCCCTGAGATGTAAATATAAGAATTCCCCGTCTGTATATACTTGATCTTTTAGAAATTAGATATCACGACAACACGAAACATTGGAGACAGGATTCGTTTATTTTGTTCAAAGATTAAAGTGACACAAAGTGAAAATTAATTTGTTTATTGACGAAGTGTCTAAAGAATTGTGCACTTAAATTGCGAGAGCATTTATAATGATACTTATATATTGTAATAAAAAAATTTAAGTACACGGTCCAAGATACGAGTATTTCTCACGTGTCATCCGTCTTACGTTTCTGTACGATATGATCGATTATCTCCTCTCCATTATGACGACGATTGTTTTTGATGGATTGGGCGACTTTGGAATTATCGATACCTTATAGGTTCGCATCGAAGGCGTGGCGGGTCGAAAGGGATCGAGTCCGAAATTCGATATAATTTCGAGGGTAATTTCGAGATAGCCACTTTACGCGGATAAACTGTGGGAAGATAGAACTTTAGAGCGCGCGGGGAAGCCTCAAGCATCCTACGGAAGTCTGGCTCTAATTAAGCGGCCCCTACCCCTGCCATGGCTCCTTCACTCATCATCTTTCATCTCGCTCTGCTTGCCCCACCGTCATCCTCGGCTCCTCGGTATCCTCGCGGAGGTCTGAGGTGAAGGTAAGCATCCGTCCCGCGTGTTATCATATTCCTGATTGTTATGTCTTCGCTGACGATACCCTACTTGCTCGTGTTTTCTCTCTCTACTTCTCTCTCTTTCTCTCTTTCTCCTTTCCCCTTCTTTTACCGTCATTTCTCTTTCTCTGTCCTGCTCTTAAATTATTCGGCTCAATAATTTCTACTCTGCAACGCTCTTTCTCTCGATCTCTTTCTACGTATCAGTTTCGTCCGCGTTGTGTTTTGCTTCTTCATGGCTGTCTGGCAGTACAAGAGAGCACAAGCTCCTAATTAAATTCCACTCTTTCCTAGCGAGCCTTTTTTTAGGTTTTCTCAACCGCACCTTAATTGCGCGGGAATCGAGATGGCTGTTGCCCTCATCAGCCACTCGGCACCGATTCTCCGTTCGCGTTTTCCTTTTCTCTCTTACCTCCTGTAGCTTGCTCTCTTAATTGGCGCATAATTATGTAAACAATTCCGACGTCGCTTCCCGACTCCGAGACGCTTAGCCACAAAGCTACCCCTGTCCCCACTGCAAATCTCAAAATTAGCTCGAAATAAAGTTTTAAACACGGTTCTCCAGTATATCAAGAACAAAGAGTATGTGTGAATGCTAAAAATTTACATTAGTGGAATGTATATTAATTTGTCGTATATTGTTTGACAATTTTAATTAAAAATGATTAAGTAATGCGCATAACTAAAGCTTAAAAAAAAAGAATTTATTTGTGATATGATATTATGTTGAAATTCGTTAGGACTATTTTACAACATATAAGTTAAGAATAATGAGTTGTTTGTTTAATCATATTGATAGTTTACGAGTTTATTGCTCGTAACTGAAGATTAACAAAAATCCAGCGTGGCAATGATCTATTTACGACGGATCGGGGGTTGGTTGAACGAAAGGCGGATGGTTCAGCAGGATGAGAAGGGGGTGGGAAGGAGGAGGGCCGTGCTTGCGGCAACATTATCTAAAATTCAAGCTGTAATTACTTTGCTGGGCGGCGCTCCGCTTGATTTATAGTCATCGCGCGATGCAGCTGCGTGGGTGTAAGTAATTAAAAATGTACCATCGCGTGGAACGGCACCCTCCCCCCCATCTCGTAGGAAGACGGTTTAGAGCGGGGATCCGAGGGTGCGAGAATTGGGGATTGCTGCTTTTCTCAAACTTCGTGTATCGTCCTGTACGATGAACGAAAATAATCGACTGAGAATTCTGGTTATGATTTTTTGATCAAAATTAAAGCGAAGAAGGTACGTCGCGTATAAGTCCAGTATTTTAAAATTACTGATTTTTTTTAATGCGCTTGACACTTAATACTAATATTTTAGCGTATAAACATTGATGTTCATGTATATATTATATAATTTAACATAAATGCGTTACAAAATTATTGACATATATAAAGTAAAATCGTAATTTATTTAGATGAATAGTAAAAAATAAACTTGTCGATATTTTTATCATCTATTTGAGAATAGAAAAAAAAGAATTATATTTTAACCGTGAAAAATTTATAGGTTTTAAATTTATAGGTTTTAAATTGTAAATAGAAAAATAGTGGGTGTTACTATATTGGAATATTGCTTTACCAAGATATCGATAAAAATAATTATTTTTTTTTAATAATGTACAAAAATAAAAATCATTATGACTATTTTATAGATAGTTCGAAATTGAATATCAAATCTGAAGATCTGGCCACTTGCCAAAAATCGACCGCAGCAGTTCGCACTCACGTGATCGTATTTTTCGAAATGCGGTTATGCACTTCTCATGTAATCAGTAACGATTAATTCTCGGATACGACGGCGATCAATTTAGCTCAGAGACCGAAGGTGGCTGTGGCGGTTAGTTGGCACAGTCTCCAGGTTAATTGGCCATTCATGGTTAATTTAGTCCGGTGTGAGCCCGTAAGGCGGTGGAGACGACCCTTTCGACCCTCGGGAGACCGACTCGTCGATTTCGCATTCGTCTCGTGATGGAGTAGGTGAGTCCCATCAATCGTCGGTACCGATTCGGTTGGTCGGGATGTCCCCGACTCCTTGTGATTTTCGGTTGTCGCAATTGCTGTTGAAAATGATTCGCGGACGCGCCCGCGCGGCGCGTATTAATTAGACTTGTTCCACTAATGAGTGCGCGAGTAAACGGTTCGTGACCGTTCGTTGAGGCGGTGCGGCGAACTTGCGAATCGTAACAGTTGTTACGGCGATAGCGACCCCTGAATGAAGTAAGAGGTGAAATGCAGATCGGAGAAAAACGTTGCTTGGACTGATAGAAGGCGAGGAGGGGAGGAAGGGAGAGGAAGAGAAGGACGCGCGGACGGTTTCGATTCGAAAGTTTGGTACTTTTGCATGTGCTCTCTGCCGCGCGATCTGTTTTCGCGGGTAATTAAGAGAGCTCTAACGAATGCTGCTTTTAACGACCGCTGCTCGCGCTTCCATCGTGCTTCACGTATTTTTGAGAGGAATTTTTCGATGTCAGGAATAATTTGCAGGGGAGATATTTGCGCGGTATATCGAATTACGTCAATACCTTGAATCATGACATTACCCTGTGATTTAACGGACATAGGGTGAAAGGAAACGATGGAAAAGAGATAGCAGTTTGTAAAATATTTATTGATATCAAATTATTGATATCAGCGACATAGTTGTCTTTTAGAAGATATCAGCTTGAACTGAAATAATTGAGGAGTGAGATAAGGAATTAAAGAATTTATATACAAAATAAATTGCAACAATTTTGGCATGTATTAATTATGAATAACTTTTGTTTGCCAAATTTTGTCAGTGTACAATAAATTAAATAACGCAGCGTCGTAAGGTATATAAGTAATATGCAATATAACTCTTCGAAATTCGAATTTGAATTTGCAATCGTCGGTTAGGAAGGAGGGGATGGTTGCTCGCTTTGGCGACGTAGAATTCAAGAATACCTCGGGGAGATTACTAATGCGGGCTAACTACGGCCAGGACCTCTAAGACGATGTCGGAGGATCTCCCAAGGAAACTCCCAGTCGTTATTGCATTCTCGTATGAGGGTGGCTGCAAGATAGGATGAGAGAGCAAGAGAGAGAGAGAGAGAGAGAAATAGAGAGAGAAAGAGAAAGGAAAGTGGAGGGTACGAGAAGGGCGGGAGTTAGACAGTAGTGTACGTGGTGTTCGTGTTACCTATAACCTATTCCGGACGCGTCAGCGCATGAATGAACTTCTCCCGGTGGTTGCTTATCCACTTTCGTACGTGTTCCTCTAAGCGCGACGGACTCGCGCGAACCGTCTTCCAAGTTATTACTTCGTCGGCGAATCCGCGATTCCGTAGACTGCATGTATACGCTCGCTCCGCGTCTACTCTTCTATGGATCCTCGCGTAGTCGGGGAAGACGAGTCTCCGAGACTTCGAATCGGCAGAGGCAACTCTGTCGCTGCACTGAGGATACAGTTGGAATCTATGCATAAGTCGATGGGACACGAAATTTGAAGGCATCAGACGCATCGAGCATATCGTGGCGAGAATAGTCTCTCGATATAGATTCTATGTCTCTTGCTGGATTTTAATGAAAACGCAATAACAGTAAATATATTCCACACACAAGGCAACACTTGTAACTCAAACTTAACTTGAATCAGCTTTCTTGTGCTAAAAACTAAAGTTTCAGGAATTTCAAAATTCAAAATAAAAATTGAAAGTACTGATGTGACACGTTTCAATATAAGCGTTTGCCACGACTTTCTACGCGCACTATGACGTACGTTACTACTTGAGTTTGCGAACTAACTTAATCATTAATATTGCTCGAGTCAGAGTGGTCAGGTCGTAATTCGGGTTAATGATTGGATGGTCAGGCAAACCGAGTCTATCCTTATGCGAGGTCTTGCCCGTGTCTGACCAGATCCAAAATCGGAATGGGATAGGCGACCCCAGACGCCGCAATTCACACATTGAATGCCATCCGGATTCTAGGCGTCTATACCCACTTCGAGACCCTCGTCCACGATTTCCTCGTCGGTTGCGTTATCTCGTATCGGGAGGAGAAGGAGGGAAGTCGGTGGGGAAACCACTTTGGTAATCTTCGAGTTTACAAGACGCAAACAGCTTAGGTGGTAACGCACCGATAAGATCTGAGTTTCTCCTTTCCCGATATACCACTGATAGCCGTCGTTAGGCCGCGGTTAGGACTTCAGCAAACCTCTATAGAACCTGCGCCCTTTGGCCCAGTCCGTCCGATGTTTTGCTATCTAGCATCTTGTGTACCTTGGTCATTGATAAGGAATTTTCAGGTTCACTATCGCTTACGTTTGAAGATCTCTTGCTCCGTGAGAAGTTCGACACAGTATTAAACAGTTACGACTTAATAGCTCATGTGTATAGAGGTTGTCTCAATGGATAGAATTTTATTTTCCAAGTTCCGTATTAGATAAATATGATTAAAATTAAATACATTCTTGCCTTAATTAAACGAAGAACGAATGAGTGATTAGATACGAACTCTCTTAAAAAAAAAAATGTTTTTTAGTAGAAAAATTTTGCAGTTGATTGCAGGGATAAAATAATTGACTTTTTTAATATTGTATTATAAAACAGAGGATTTTTACTCGTGAGAAAACTAATTATTTCACAAATTTTTATTTAAAAAACAATAAAGCTTTGTAATTGTATTTCTGATTTATAAAAGCTGTTCCATCATTATTTGATGCTTTTATAAATTATCTTTAAAAACTTTTTTAAAAATTTTAAATTAGATTCCGATTTAATTTTTTAGATATTTTTGTAAGATGTTATAGTTTAGTGTATCAGGTATTTTTATACTAGTTTAAAATGGTTTACTATAAATGATCTTTTAATGACAGTTAATATATTATTCTTTCTAAACAGGGTTTATAAGGGTTTTACATTTTTAAAGATAATCGCATTGCTCGCATGTAATTCGCCTTAATCGCCGAGACAAGCTTACTAAAGCACGCGACGTTGTGGGCTTTGAGTTTAATATATGCCGTAAGCCGCAAGAAACCTCCTTGGTATGTCTCGCGGCGTGTGCGAGAATTTATCCCACGATGGCGTTCTTTTTCCCATTACCAAATGCAAATATGGGTCTAATTTTAATTTTACGTGTATTAAAATCCGGAATATCTCTTGGTTACCCAGCTGACGGAGGAGAAGACGAAGAAGAGGAAGAAAGAAGCTCGCCATTGCGGGATAAGAAAGGATCGCGCAGGGTTGCTACCCTGGAGAAGTGGGGAGGAGGGTTCCGTCGGGATTAGTTGGAAAGCGATTTCATCCTCGTGGGTGGTTGCAGCGAAGAAAACGTTTCCTCTCTCTCTCTCTCTCTCTCCCTCTCTCCACTCTCGTCGTGCTGCTTCGCCTCGCTTTGGCGGAAAGCCGGGTGAAAACCAAAGCGCGAAATTAGAATACAAACCCATCAGTGGCGGTGTTGGTAACGTTAGGAGCTCTCGTGAGGAGAAGGATAGAGCGAATGAGTGGGTGAGGGAGAGAAAAGAGAGGAATCGAACTGAGACAACAGACAGATTTCGAAGGAAGCCGCGCTTTCGACGAGACTCTAATTTACATACGCTCCATAAGATGGCGGGGAGCATAAGAGAATCCGCGTTGTTCTCCCGGAAAATACTGTAATTGGTTGAATCGTTTTGCGACAGGGAATGGAACGCGAATTGTAAGATGTATGTGTCGTTCAGACCGATTTTCGAAATCTCGCTACGAATCTAATTTCGAGATTAAGAAAAGTGTAGATTCAGTGCTAGATCGAAGAAACAAGATTTCACGACGTGTAGTAGGGAGAAAATTAGTTTATCGCACAGTTATTATAGTTCACATTGTAGACTAACAGGTCTTCTTGGCGCTAATGGACGTTTATTGCGATTGCTGCGACAGCTGTGTTCACTCGACCAGCAGTCCAGGGGGCGGACAAAGAAGCTCGATCCTCGGTTACGGAGAGTAGGTCCAGACAGAAAGTTTCCAGGAGCTCGGAAGCCTAGACGACCACCGGGAACTTTGGTTCCTGATGGTTGCTTGGTTAGCTGGAAACTCGGTGAAGCCCAGTCAGCGTCCTGGCGGACCACGGTCCTCCCCGTAGTCGAGGTCGTCGACGGCGTTCATGTGCACGCGATTCTCTTCCTTGTTCTCGCCTCTCGCTCACGTCGACGATAATTACCGCGGCGACCGCTTTTGTCCGACTCGGACCACCAGGGTTTCCTTCTGTGCGTTCGTGGACGCCTTTGTGGACGGTAAACGGAACTCCCTGCGCGATTACAGTCATCGCGGATGAGAGGAAAATTTCCAGGCCAAGCGCAAACTTGGAACAAGAGCTCTCTTCTAAACGATCGAAATCTGTAACGCACAGGTTGTTAGTTATTGGAAAATTTTGTCGCAGTGCATTGAGGCTTCAAATTAAGTTTGTTCTACTGAAACTTTGTTATACTGTGTCTAATCAATAACGGCAGTTAGAATATGTAGGGTGAAATATAATGAACACTGCTTTATTAAAACTTTACATGTTTATATTCGTATAAATGTTTGTATATTTTTTGTATATTTATTGTATATTTTTTAAGATTGCTTTAAACGATCCATTTAATTCGTTAAATACTGAAGGATTTTTATATTACTATTAAAAATATTTGTAAATGTTTTTATATCGTTTTTAAAAAAATAAGAAGGACGATGGTCACATCGTGATCAAGCAGTTATTTTGTTTCCTCGTCGAATATTACATGCAAAGCTTTATCGGACCTGACATACTGACGCGAAATATGAGAAGCATCCGTGAGCGCACGGTGTTGCGTGCAGCATAAAGTATGTATCTGGAAATATATTTCGGGGAAAACGGCCTTCTCTCTTCCCTCCAGTTTACCGAACAGACCAGGGGTATGAGATAATAGTCGCTTACCCCGTAAATATCCTTCTACGCGTATGGGTCCGTATCTTATAAATAAAATAGTGACTCTTAAAAAATAGGGGAGTATTATTAACTCGCATTAGAGGGTGGTCTTTCACTGGCGTCGAGGCTGGTTGTTCCCCTTCTCCTTCCTCCTTCGCTTGCTTCTATCGAGGGTTGGGATCACATCGAAGACGCAGCTGATGCCGCTGGCACCGCAAGCTCGTAAAATAATCCTCCGCGCGGTACAACGGATTAAGAAAGTGGAAAGACGCTGCGTGCGTGCGAAAGAAACGCTTGCAGCGAGAAAAGACGGTCATTGCGGAGAAGTAGCAGCCTCCGTAAGCTATAACGTAGCGATACCCTTCAGAAGTTCCGACGAAGCGTAAGCCCCGTTGTTTAGTTGAATCGTTTAGTTTCACGAGAAATTTGAATTATTGCCTAAATTCTTCCCAATTGGAGGAAATGGAAGTAATATCTTGCGCGAGTTTATTCAGAACTTTAAATGCTTATTATTTAAGAAATTTTATATTTATAGGAAAAAGATGCACTTTTGGAATTCGATATTTCGTATCATACACATATTAATTTTTTAAAGTTATACATTTTCGTTCTTTTATACGATTTTTTATTAAATAATCTAGATGTGTGGGAATATATTGCAATAAATATATTTAATAATATAAAAATATATATGTAGACAGTAGAAATACGGCAAAGACTGCATTGCTCAATAAGTGACAATGGCGGCAAAAAGGGACGCTTTTCCTTTCTGAGCTTCAGCGATTGTTGAGATATTCAGCTAGTGGATCTCTGAAGTCGTGACGTCGGGTGATATGATCTTTTAATGGTCGCTTTGTGGCTCGATCCATCGTCGAGATCTAAGAAGGCTGGCGGTTGGCTGGCACAAGCTTCTCTACCTTGTCGTCTTTGTCGTGCAAGCACCAGGAACGTGACTACTTCCCTTTACATGGTGTCTTCTCCCTCGCTCCTTGGTCGTAACCTCGTCCCTCCCTCTCGTTAACGAAGCGAGAGGACCGGCAGACCATCCGACCGACCGGCGGCTGTGTCGGTGCTTAATTTTCCCCTCGTAATTACGCGGGTAGAGCGCGCAAGACGAAGACCAAGCATTGTACGAAGGAGGGTGCAGACCGTGGGGAACTAGCTCGTATATCCGACGTAGCTACATGCCTACCCGATGTGTAGAACTCCTGTCAAACCTCCTCCGGTACAGAGCAGGACGCAACAAATTTTAAAGATGATTACTGCATTCTTGTCACTTCAATATTTTATACAACAAAGTTTGACTTCCCTTAAAGAGTTTAAAAAAAAAATTGTCAGAGAAGGAATTCTCATGAAAAAAGCATTTTACTGTCATTAATGTTATTTTTGTAAGTTGAATTTATTAAAAAGTAAAATAATTTAAGACAAATATAACGCAAAATTTCGACCTTCTTTTATTGAAAATGATCCAATATAAAGCAATTGTTTAATACATTGTAGAAAATTTTTTTGTACATATAATTTTTTAATGAGTAGAATATATATAGAATAATAATGTAGAATATATATAGAATTTTGAGAAACAGTTTCAATAGTTTATTAATAAATAAAAATTAATTAATAAATATTTTTAAAACAACAGAATGTTTATTTCTCCTTATTGAATTTTATAATATTTATGGATTGTTATTCTACAATTCTAATAAAATAGAATAATAATGCAAATTTATGTGTTATATTTTCATCTTAAGTTTTTTTTCTCTTTTAATAAATTTAGCTCACAAAACATATATTAAAATTAACAAAATGCTTGTAACATTTTGTTAGGATGTTAAATTATCGTGAAAAAGACAAATTGCTTATTAGCCAATTAATAGGTCGATAAAACCGAAGGTAGATTCTATAGTCGCGTATATTTATATGGCGCGACAATCTTGGCTACAGCGACTAAAGGGAAGGAAAGCAGACTAGCAGCCCAGGCTCGACTGGGCGGTCGCATGAATTGGCTATTAGTAGTTCGAAACAGTATGCTCTAATGGCGACCTGTTGGCCTTTGCCCGCGTCGTTGGACCCACCCACACCCGTTCTACCGGTCGTCCTTCATTAGTGCGAGGCCTTGTCTGATAGAGCGCGACGGTGAATAGCGGCGCGACTGAGTTTAAAAGCCATCTTCAGTTTGACGAAATGGACAAAGTGTTCCGAGGGTAGTCTTCGACCGGAACTATTACCTGAAAATTGCTATATTTGATGGGCCTGATGGCCTATTGTCGCGACAACTGCCGACAAGTTTTGAATTTGTATCTACGTGATGCAGCAAGAGATACCAAGCAATTTCTTAACTAATCGCGTTTATGTATCGCCTTATTGTTTTTGGAAAGTGGGGGGGGGGGAGAATGATAAAGCGCTTAGCTTTCATATCTTCGTTGCAAAATTTCTTCGTTCGCCATGAATGCAGCTTCCTCTGTGTTGTGCGACGTTGCAAAATTCCTCAAATTGTTCGCGCTGCTTCAGCTATTTTTGCAGAGTGGCGCAAGATGTTAACCAGAGCGGAAGAATCTTTTTAAAAGAATGCAGGCGAAGCGGCAATGCAATCCCACCCCCGAGCCAAGAAAAGACAGGATGGGAGGTTGAGGATTTTCTCAAAGGGTTTCCGTTCACTCGTTCGCCCTTTGTTTCGTGATGCCGGCTTCATAGCGGCGAAGCTATTGACTCGTTCTGCCTGGTATTTCCCTCTTTTCTTTGATTTCCCCTTTGTAGGAAGACACGCGGAGACTCGATAATGGCGTTGAAATATTACACAGCGAATCTGTTCGCTGCGCGATCCGAATTCCGTCCGAGCAATTCTAGTATAAAAGAAATAGGTGGAAGATTATGACATTCGTATGATAATTATCTCATTAAGCCGATAGGGTGATCACATCTTTACGTTTATCAAAAATTTATAATATTTCTTTGCACAAAATGGTCTATATAAGGGATAGATTAACAGAAACGCTTGCTCCGATTGTAATTCTATAAGATAATCGACTCAAACATGTATGTACATGTGCTCTTCATCGCGCGCTACGTTGAACCCTACGACATCTCTTGGCATATAGCTATTTCTCTATTGCTTTAGATCAATGTTTCGTGAATGATGTCGCTTGCAGATGACGTGGGATTTTATCGCTGACGTTTCACGGTGCGTCAGCTATTTTTTATGTTGCGACGGTCAGCGATCAGTTGAGGAATTTCTATTCCTGTCGCGTGTAGTGTTTCTTCAACAAGTCGTCTTCACCTGCATCTCGCCAGGATGAAGACATTTTATTGCTCTCTTTCTTTCTTTGCTTCAATCGTTACTAGAATCCAAAATTCTAACGTTTCCGTCGTCCTGCCGTGAGTCTGGCACTCCTTAAATCGAAGCGATGTCTAGGAGATCCCTGCAGTGTCGTCCTACAGGATTCTCTACGCCACCTCGAGAACGTCCACACGGAGTCTTTGCAATACGTCCTCGGCACAGCCAGCGTTACCCTTTCTCTTAACGTCCAAAGTTTTCAAACTACGACGTTCAATGGGGGCCGTCGTATATATGGTACACCCCCTTGACATCCCTCGCGTCGTCCGCTCGTCCGTCCTTCCTGTTCTCTCTGTGCTTCCATCTCCCTTTTCGCCGGCTTGCACCACGGCCGAAGCTGAAGCTGATGCTCTAAAAAGCGCCAGAGTCCGGGAATTGGCTCCGCGCGGAGACCAAAACAATTTTATGGGAACGCGATGGAGAATTTCATTCGTTGGCGTAGTTTGATGCGTGATAATCATCGTAACGTTCCGAGAATGGCGATTTACCTTAAAATCTGAAGACTTTACATATATCGTACTCCTGATTAAATTAGTTTGTTTTCCCATGCGCGTAATAGGCTAATTCCCAATGATTTTATCAAGGTCTACTCGAACGTAATGATAACTTATCGTACTTTCATTCATTCAAAGTCTTCGCAAAAACGGAAAGAGAAAGATTAATTTATTATGTTGTAGCATATAATTTGCGACTATATTACTTTCATTCTATATTACTGTTTGCATAATATAACTTACATGTTACACTCTCATCAGCGCAATTTCTTGCAAAAAAGAGATTCTTATCTACAAAACGATGTAGGAACTCGCTCTGAAATTCTATCACTGGCTCGCAAAGTGCGACCTAGCGGCCCAAGAAGCACTCGCGTGATACGACTACGCAGAGATACGACGAGACGGGTCTTCCCTTTCCTATTGGGTGGCTGGCCGTCCTTTGTTGACGGCCTCCGCCGTTCCACGGAAACAGTCGCCAGGAAGCGAGCTAGCGCAACGAAGAGGACGCCCACCACCGTGACGTCATACACGACTGACTTCATCTCGTTATGTTACGTTACGTTCCTCGACGAGACGTCGGATGCAGGAAGCCTACCATTTCTCTCCGTTTCTCTCTCTCCTTCTCTGCCTATCTCCTTCGATCTTTCTCTTACGCCTCAGCCTCCGTTTCACGTGTCTTTATCATCTCCGTTGGTTGGTTTTAGCAGCGTTTCCTTACCATTTATATCTTACGCACACGTATATTCAATTCAATTATTCAATAATAAATTTGACTTTAATTTTGCGTGATGGGATAAAAAAATTACAAAAAAATCAAAAAAAGAAGCCAATTTAATTTTAATATTAAATTCTTTTATATGTATATATATTCTTATATTAATTATTTGCGTATGAATTCAATTCTAAGCTTAGAATTGTCACATTGTGCTCTATACTCAAACTGGCGAAAGATAGATGACAGTTATGGCAGTAGAATACTCGATGTCAAGGTAAACGGAAAAGTATATATTAATTTCGATTAGAAACTTAGCGATTCCACGTTCGCTTATCTTAGATTCGGGATTTCAACTAAGTAGGTGTCCGAACACGAGCGAGAGAGAGAGAGGAAGAGAGCGCGAGAGTGTGACTCAGGTCGTCGTTGTTGTCGGCGGCGCCGTGAATTTATGGGGCCGTAACAGCGACAAGTGGTTCACAAGTCGCCGGTGGCATCACCGTTTGGCGCCCACCCCGAGAAGAAGGGCTTTCTCGTTTCGCTCTCACCTCCCTTTTGCCCGGAACGAAATAAATTGGGTTTACCGAGGAGGAGACGTCTCGTTGCTTCCTCCCGTCTGCGGACGACGCCGTACGGATTTACCGGTAACGTCGCCGACTTTATACGGTCTTGCGCGTTTCCCCGTGTCACACCGGTGAGATAATTACGCATCCTTCAGTAGGTACACATCGGAATCTTCTACGCCAGTGCGCACACTGCACAATAATTTCCATTTCCGTCATCTAACATCGAAATCCTTAATAATCCTTGTTGATTACCGTTTTTAAAAATTGTAATTGCCTTACTTCAGGCAGATATTACAGGCTGATCTTAACTTATCGCTTTACAACTGCAACATACGTAGAAGAGAAGAACTGAATTAATTAATGGTGACTAATTGCATCAATGTCATTTTTCAGCTTGCTATATTTAAAAAGAGAGAGCGCGTACTTTACGTTTCTTTATTTTTTATTCCAGCTTTATCTCTCTTCTCGTTTTGCACCGTTTCGCAAAAGGGGATTCACGCGATAACGCCTGGCGATTCGATTTGATCCGAGGCGGTGTGAAAGTGACGGCCGTCCGCCTCTTTCTCTCGCATTCAGCGCAGAGCGCTTTGTAGGTCGCGTCGTACCCCGGCCACCCCTTTCGAGAGCGACGGTTTAAAGCGTATTAATTAACCCTTTATTAGACCCGGGCGAAAACCGCCGCGCGCTGGCGCGAGATGAGCCTGATTCAGGGGTGCTACCAGCGCGTCTGGATTCGCCCTGGGTGTCGTTCAGTATTTATGAAAAGCTTCCAGAATATTTCTAGCCGCCGCTCTCGCGCTCGCCTTCTCGCTACTTAATTCGCGATAAACTCATGATAAACTAGACTTTCTTGTTGCTGCAACATTTATGAGTACGACGTCATTGCAGGATTACCTTTTCTAACGCAGCGAGAATGTAAAATTTCACTTATTACAACATGCAGAGTTACAGTAAGAATATATTTCTTTTGCTTTTTTTTTTTCTAAAATTATTTTTCATTCTGTTGTCTTTTCGGATCTTTATATTTGCAACAAGGAATATTTTGTCGACTATAAAGACGTTTCTATTAGATTTACTTTAACTATTTCCAAGTTGAAATGAATTATTTACACCACACATTTTTGTTTTCATAACGTTTTATCAAGTGATTAATTTATCAATCGTACAAGCTTCTTGACGTAACAGGACATCGATATATCAATATATTAGGACATTGAATATTCTGATATCCTTATAGCGAGTGAAACTTTTAACGGCCTTTTCATGTGAATGCGTTCCATTTTCAGTTGGAATCGAGACGTTCCTTGCAATCGTCATTATCTGTTTACCTCCGTCCGGACAATCTCAAGAAGAAAGTCACGAGAAAGGGGAAAGGGAGAAAAAAGTGGCGCCTCGCGACAGAAGTTTGAAGGAGGGAGAGAGGGCCGTTTGTCTGTCGAATGGTCCACATATATCGCTCGTAACGTAGCTCGCTCTCTCTTTCTCCCTGGTGAGGGGCGAGTGTGCTCAATTTGCCACGTCGAGGGTCGCAGGACCCGGTGTACCTACGCGATGGTGGGTGGGAGGGATTGGCGGGATGGTAGAGTCGTTGGAGGGTGTACGGGTCCCTTAGAGGGACGTAGGACGAGGTCGTCGGAGATGTAGGGCCTCGGGTGGCACGATGTACGACGGGATCGAGATGAGATTGTCCCGCTAGGCTTCTCCGTCTCGCTTCTACCGTGCTCACAAACCACCCTTTACCCTTAACGGCCTTCTTCTTCGATAAACTCTTTACACGGCACGAGTCATCGATGCCTTACTGCTTTCGGGATCATCGTAAAAGACTTGGCCTTTTTTTTTAAATTTTCAACGAGAGTCTGTTGTAGCTCAAATAATATATTTTTGATTTGTATATATTTTAACGATGTAGTACATTTAAAATTTTACAATAGTATTTTAACCGCGAGTCAAGGATCGAAAATTGAATATACTGGCGTAGTTAGTTTAAGAAAAGTGCGTACGAAGAGTAGGGGAGGGGAGGGGTTATTGGTCCAAGATCATAAGCAATGTCTTGGCTCAGTCAGAAGACGCAACGTGCATTTGATAGCCCTATCCTGGGGCAAAGACCCGTTGGTAGGCAAGGGTGGAGGCTGATTTTCGGGCGCAAACTCGAGTAAGAGGCGACTGAGGAGTAGCACAGTGGGAAGGAGCACAGGGGGATGTAAGAAGGGAGAGGATTCACGAGATGAGTTTAGACACACGTGGAGACTTAGACGAGACGGGACGAGACGAGACAATGCGGATATTGGACCGGGGAAATATGGAGGCAAAGTAAGACGAGTTGTCGATACCGAGAGAAGACGGCGACGAAGATGGCGACGGCGCAAGATAACGCCGGTAGACAAACTTTCGGGGTGAGGTGGTATCCTCGGCAGTTATCAGAGCCCGCCGCAAAGGTAAACGTAAGCCCTTAGTTTGAAAGCCCGCTCCTCCGAAGAGTTTCTTGTCATAGGATAGGTAAGGTAACAAGCGGCAAAGTATCGTTGTTGATACTCGAGATTGCGGATTATCAGTGGGATATCATATGTTCTATCAAACGTATGACGTTGCTGTTAAAATAAATTTGCTCACATAATCTTTTGTAATCGATCAATTAGTAAATAATTGTAAAACGTGAGAGAGAATGATCGGAGAGGGTAATCGAATCACGTTACGTAGCGCAAATTTAGTTTTTTTGTGTCAGTTTTTCAGCCACAAATTTATACCGATCGTAGTCGGCAATTTCGGATACGATCGCTAAAAGCGCGTTCCGGATTTCTTATTTTGGGAGCGAGTGTCATTGAGATAGACGGGTGTGCATCGTGAGACAATGGATCGAGCTCAATCGTGCGAGACTCCCGGGGGTGATCCGTGGATCGATTTTCCGGGCCGCAAGAAATCGGGGGAAAACTGGAGGAGGAAAAAAGGGGAGGGAACTATCTTCCTGCAGGCTCACAGGGCATTCGTCGAACGTTTTGCGACGGGTTAGTCGTGCTCGCTCACTGCTGGAGCGAAAGTAGGACCTGTTTAATGGAGCTCGAACCATTCTGGAAATTTGATCGGCGAGAACAGTCAGCCAGCCGTTCTTCCGTGCCCCCTCTATGTTCTCTTGCCCCGTCTCGTCTTCTTTCGTTCTTACTTGCTCTTTTTCTTCGCTTACTTCGAAACCGAGCTCTTTCTCCATCTCTTGCATTCCACTCCGGATTCGAGTTGCTTTTCCAACTTTGATTTGATTCCGTGTCCTTCTGTTCTCTTTCTTGCCTCTGTGTCGGATGCAATGGTTTGAGAGCAGTGATTTTAGAGAATCTCTGAGCGCATGATATTGTTACTCAGCTCTGTGTAGATAACTTAGTGTATTTGAAATGGATAGCTTCGTTAGATTTACATTTACAATACGAAAACATTTGATCACGTTAATTTAGTAATGTTATGAATATAATAAACAATATGTATCATTTATTACAGACTCAATTTATATATTGTGATTAAATATCTAAAATAAAAAAAAAATTAGTTTTTTCTTGTTATTTAAGTTCTTATAGTCGCCAGCGTAGATTTGTGTTTCGTTTGATTTTGACCGAATAGCGACAAACGTAAAGAACGGAAGAGGAACAAAGGCGAATCAGAGATAAGGCCTGGACTGGCGTCGGCAGTTTTGAAAATTTATTGTCTCCTCGCTTGGTGGTCAGGGAGATGTAACGCTTTCTGTTTGCATGTAAAGTATCGCCAGTCGACTGACCATGGACGCCATTGTACCGAACGTACCAATGTAGATGTATACAGGGCACTGCTGTGCTCTCCTCGTCGGGAGAACGATACGAACTCCCGCAGGAAGTGACGTGCTCGCGAAATGGAGTGAAAATTCTACGGCAGGAAAAAGCCACGAGTAGCGTTACAGAGGGAACCGTAACGTTGAATGGTAGTCGTGCTCTTTATCTGCAAATTATTTGACCTATTTGAAATATGTAATCTTTTTTTTTTTTTTGATGTAAATGTAATCAGGGTAGGCTATGTTTTCAATATCTTAACTTTACGTCTTTTTATTTTCTTTACAAATTTAACTTTCAATTTTCGCTTTGTGCTAAAATTATAAGTATTTATCGCTAAAATTCTTTGATACGCTTGTATTGCGTACTTTTGTAAATCTGTACTTATGGTACATGGGAAAACGTGATGAGGACAAATTTCATAGAAGGCTTATATCTTGAAGTTGGCTTGTTTACTCGGCTATTCTCCACGCATCCATCTTTAGGTGACCCTGTCCACGGAGAACCTTGCGGAGGACCCTCGGTGGCCATTACTCGGCTAGCAAACACACTTCGACCGTCCTTCCATTCTGTCCTACGTACCCCAAACCCTCTGTATCGGCGGGAGATTTCTATTTAAATGAGAATCCATTAGAATCTCGAGGCAGACACGAGCGCGCGCGGCATCGACTTGCGAAGTTTGCTTCTACCGGATGCTAATCAGCATTTCCTGTTGGAGACAGTGTTCAGTCTAGTCTTTTTGAAGAAAAATGATTTCCTTTCAAACATTTGCGTTAAATTATAATATTTTGAAATACGCAATTGAAATTAATATTGAAACGCAGATTTACTTACACATTCTTTGATTTTTGATTCTTTAAACTCCAAGAATCAAAACATATTTTCTGAACAATAATATTTTTTGCGATCCAACTATTAGTAAAGAGTAACAAAATATATGAATCAATTTACTCTGTTTTAACGTATTGAAATATGCCATAATAAAAGTTAATTCATTACTGTGCAATATCTACCTGACGTTGCAGTTCTAATTGTACTCGTCAATGAGACAAATTCCTACATACTGATTGCGAAAGCTTCGCCGAATTGTCAAAGCTCTCGCCGCAAGCCTTAATACTAATGCAACCTTGTCCTTTCCCGAAATTAGCGCTAATACGCATTCAAAGTGTCCACGGATTCAAACCGGCACGTGTGAATGCAAACGCGGTCTTCATGCCGTAACGACGGTAAGCGAGCGTGTACTCCTATGCCTGTCCCGCATAGTTGTGACGTGGGAGGCCCGCACCTATTTACGTGCTTTAGTATTGGCAACCGTCATTAAGAGACAGCATCGGACGGAGAACGCGGGCGATGGGTAAGAACGGGACGGGGCATATAGAAATGACAAAGCCGCTCGTTAGGCCCTCCGAGGGTCCTCACGAGCGGTGCCAAGGGTGAGAACGTGCTTAGACCTCGATCCATCCCTTCGACCTCTGCCTTTCCACTCGTCCCACCCCCTCTGTTCCCATCCTGGCTCGCGTATTCTTGAACACCCTTTTCGCAATGGTCACTTGTGGGTCTCGAGTAGGAAGCCCCAAAAACGGCTTCTGACCATTGATGGCCATCGGAGCGGAATAAGAATTTTGTTATCGCGCTTCTCAAATATTTGCGAGCACCAAATGGCCCGCATTTTCCGCCGAGATTGTCAGAGAACACAAAAATTTCTCAGAAGGAGATTATCGCAGCGATTACACAATATGAATTACTTTCTTTTCTCACGATGCAAATATATAAATATACATTCTGTTTGTACATTGCGCGAATAATTAAAAACTTAGATACATTAATAAAATATTTGTATTTTAAACGAATATTGGAAGTTGTTGATTAGTGTGACTGTTAGTCGGAATAAATGTTAGCGTTGGCAGCTGCCAGATGTAGGAAGTGAGTTGTCGCGTCGGATGGCAATTACGCGTTGACTACATCCATCTAATGCCGCCTCGCCCGTAAACACTACATCGTCTTCTCTGTTACTGCCTTCCGCCTCTTTGCTCACGGCAGAGAGCGTCGCGTTCTACAGGGACGTTTTGGTGTAATTACATTGAGCTTCATTGCGAATCACAACATCTTGGCATTAGCTAATCAGCACTAATTACGAATGAAGTACATGTTTTATTTGACATGTCAAAAACATCGTCACGTTGCGTTTCATGATCGTTAAACGGAGACGTTTATGTATTTAATGTACATTGATCCCTTTTATTTTAAAACTCTGTGATTTGATGTTGCAACGGATTATCTATTCAAGTCTGAGCTAAACACATTAAAGTACGATTAAATAAAATATACATGGATACAACATAATAACCTATTCAATAAATTTTCATTCAATAAGTTTATGTATAAATTATATGAATAAGATAATATAGCAGTTTGTTATTGTTAATTATAGCAACTCCAAACTAACTTTACGATTTATTATCTTATGAAGTATTATTATTATTACTGAATATATGTTACACGTTATAATAGTTGAGCGCATTTCCTCTGGTGACTATATATTCTTATACAACCACATATAACAGAGACATAGACGTACGAGGCTAGCTCTGACGGCTGTTCCAGTTGTCATTAATCTTCAACGTGATCTAGCAGTAGTCTCATGATTTACGGGGTACCTTCCGCGCGTTTCTGAAACCGCGACAATGTGACGGAATAGCGGCGGTCGAGAGAAGTCGTCCTCGTCGTCGTCGTCGTCGTCCTCGTTGTCGTCGTCGCCACCCTCGTCGCCATCATCGTCGTCGTAGTCGTCGTCGTCATCGTAGTCTGCCATGGGAGTTGGCAATCAGTCAGGGTGACGGTTTCGCCGCTGTGAGGTGACCCAAGGTGCCGCGGGTGTGTTCCATCACTTTCTGTCCGTGATGTATGCATGAGGTCGTGGCTGGTGGCAATCGCGACACACACACACACACATACATGTACACACGACACATTCACACAGACCCGCGTATTGCCCCCAAGTAGCCGACTCTTCCACCTCTCGCCTTGCTATTTCCCTATGAATATGTGAATTGAACTGACGGAGTTATATGACGGTGCGCACTCATGGGGGCTCGTACGTTTGCGAGATGCAGGAGTCCCAGTTGCCGTCCCTCTCGGTACAATACTAATATCGTGCGGATATGTATCATTGCTTTCGCCGGACGGCACGATGGGTCATTGGTCTACGAAAGTAGAGACATTCCGTAACTTCATTTACAAAGTGCGATATATTCATTCTAAAAGTTCTATATATATTGCACGTTTGTATGCATTTTTGTATATAAATATGATTAGTTTTATTAATTTATTACTTGATTTATTTCACTTGTTTTTTTCGTTTAGATATATCGATTAACTTTTTATTTCGGTTAAACTTACTAAGTTATTTCTACATCATTATCCTCCATGTTAATAGTTTTTCACAGATTCGACTTTAATTTCACTTTAAATAGCCTCTATCAAGTTTATTTTATCGTGAACGAGAAAACGCGAAGAAAAAGTTCCGATTCCATTGATATTACTCGAAACGTTTCGTTGTCACAGTATAACGCGGGCGTCATCACACGATCTTATCCCACGTCCCTTCGGGCTCCGAAGGGCCTAAAGTCCGGAGCCCAAAGGCTTAACAAGTTCCGCGCACTTCGCGTGGCAGGCAGCCCGGCCTACAATGTTACAGAGTGGTAATGGAGTTAATTGCCGGCAGAGGACGAAACTGGGGGGCTTACGAGTTGAGATAGCCTGCGCACCTGATACCAACAAATTGCTCGGTTCTTACGTTACCGCGTGATGCAGTGTCGGCTTCCACCGGTCGCTGTATTACGAGGCGTCAGGCAACTGAGTCTTTAATCTCGAAAAGTCGCGTAAGTTAGTCTTCGTGAGCGTCAGTCTTGTAGGCATGTCAGGATTTATAATAATGCTGTGCAAAAAAAAAATTAATTTTTCTTATGCGTTTCTTTTGTGTAATTTACCTCTTTCCACAATTATATAATTATATTATTGACTTAAATTGTTGTTATAGTATTTCTTGATATATTTTTACGTTGTGTGAAATAATGTTAAAAATAATTAGTATATAAAAAAGTTGATTTTTTTTATACGTTGCTGTTCTCAGATTCTTGGGAAAGAAAAATACGATATTATTTTATAACAAATTTTACTAGTCAAACTTGCAATATTTGTAACTTAAATGTTTTACTCGATCTTGCTTGCACATATTGAGAGAGAAATTCTGGAAGAATAAAGTAAGCTAAATTTTCATCAAGTAAATATTCAGTCCAAATTTGCGATCGCAAAACGCCGTTGTAATTTAAATATAAAAATACTTTGGTACATGAAAATAATTTCCATCATTTTTAAAAGACGATATGTAACATAGTACATTAATTTTCTGTTTGTTCAGAGACTGCAGAACGAATGAACGAAATGATTGCGGATATGATTACGCGCGGTGTAATGCGCGGCGCATAACAATTAACGGATCCGTACTAATTCGTGTTGGAAGTTTCCAAATTCGAGCACTATCGTGTATACGTGCGTGAACGAAGGTCAGATTGTACGAGGTTTCGTCATTATGCGTGGATATGTTGATAGTATCTTCGGCCAGGGAGTGAATTCCACGGAGGGACTTACTCGTTATTCGTTACCCGCGTGAACCCGACGTCGACGGGAGAATGGCTCGCGAAATAGGATAATGTCTCGGCAGGACGTTCCGTCGGCGCTATGCCGGGGGACGACGACTAGCGCGACACAGAAAAGACATTAGCCGCGAAAGGCGGGCGAGTGGGGCTTAGGGTTTCAGAGGCGATAGGATGATGATGGTGGGACTGCGAGACCCGGTTGCCCGGCTGGAAACGTCTCGGTCTAAGTAAAATTACGAGGATGTTTCGCTCGTTTATTGTACGCTCCTCTCACGTTGTTTCTCGTCATCGTGTGTTGCTCGAGAACATAATTTCTTGCCTTTCGCACAGTAGGTGACGACGACGTCGTATATATTTGTACGTGCATTTTATGGCAACATTTGTTGCCATAAGTCGAGTTTTCGCACTTGGATAGGGCCTGAAGGCTCCATTTCGTAATGTTATAATTGTACCTTCGTTCTCAATATAACGTGCGGAGTGTCCGAAACATCGTCGCTGGTCTGTAATTAATATATCAGGTGTAGAGAGACGTGTTAATTAGTCGTAAAACTTTTTGTTAGGGGGGGAGGGACGCGACGTATTATTTCCAGCAGTCTGCGGTTAGAATTTGATTAACTGTTCGTGCTACACCTTCAGTTATTAACGTCATCGGTTTTGTCGGTTTTCAATTAAAAATCAATTTCGTAGGGTCCACTTAATTGGCTCGTTTCGCGCAACGCGACGTTGGATATTACCTTACCACCTATATACCCTTTTGTCTCGTGGCATCGTCTTATCGGGGCCGTGCAGGATTAATCGCTTATCAGGCTCAAGGCTCACGTGCAGGTTGGGATTTAATCGAAGCAGGAATATTAATTAAATTATATAGTCTACGAAGTCTATTTCTCAAGTCGTCGGGATTTACAAGGTCGATTAATTTTAATGATAAATGTTGATATTTAGATTAAAAAGGCTTAAGGCGATTTGGAGAAAAGAATATATATGAGAGATGTAAATCAAGCTTAGATAAACATAAAATTGTTTACTTAAAAAAAAACTAAGTTTATATGCTTGCACTACTTGTTCTTTAAGTTTTCTTTAAAAAGTTGTTATTATTTATTATCGCTTGTTGTATTCTACAATATTTTTAAAAGCTATTAAAGAAATCATTTTTAATTAAATTAATAATATTTGAAATTATTAGCAATATTTAATGTCTTTTTTGCAATCTATATTCAATTATCGCATTTTGCGTTTAATAGCAGAATAAAGCGCTTAATTAATATAGGAAATCGCAGCTGAAATCGCAGGAACGACGTCAAGGTAAGAGTGGAGGTTATTTCCCAATTAAGCGGCTAACGAATATCTACTTTGCCTAAGTCCAGTCTTTCCGATTTCGGATCCCTTTTGAACAAAATAATAGTTACTCGAAATCGGCCACCGTGACCGGCAAGAGTGAGAGCTTTATAAGGTATGCTCGCGAATTTGGCGGAAATTGTAATCGGTACGAGTGGACGGCCTCTCCGACTGCTGGCAAATCAAAGTTTCGCCGGCATTAAATGCTAATGAGAACCGGCCACATAATGGCTCGTGTGTGCAGCCTGACGAACGCTCGAATTAGAGCCGAGAGTTGGTAGCATGAGAGAGGGATATACCTATCCTCTCGGCATCATGGGGACGGGAATGGATCGAAGGTGAGTTGAGTGCAGAGAGGCGAGGAGGCTGGAGAATTCTCTCGCCTGGAAATGCTCGCTGGTCCTTGAGCTGATTAAATTCTTTCCGCCGTGATTGCTGGTCCCTGACGTTTTCATAGGTCGAGGATTCGGTGGGTTGGTAGTGGGCCGAGCGGCAAAAATATCATGCGAATGTTATTGTTAGCCCTAATTATTTTTAAATACTCTATTATCTTTATGAAAGAGAGACAGACAGAAGAGAAAGACAGAAGACATTGCGCGAGGGTGTACTGAACAAACTTTAAACCTTACAATTATGTTAATATATGTTCTTTTAAAAAATAAAATTTTTCAACATTTATTTTAATGAGAATATAGTTCGCAATTCGGAAAATTTCTCACAATTTTTTTTGTGATTTCTGTGAAATAAAATTTTATCATAAATTTGATCCAAGGTAACGGAAAAATGTTATTTTAAGAAATGTTTGAATTTTTCGGAACACGTAGAAAATTGTGAGAAACTTAATATTTCTGCTTGGGGACGAGTACATGATCTTTTGGAAGTTAATATATTTTTGATTGCGACTTCTGTATTTACGCGATATACGTGCCGGAGTTTGCTCGGGCCTCGTCGTCGGCCTGAAGGAACTTTAAATTCTCGTGCCACCTCGCTTAATCCGCGGCTTAAAGAGCTTAACCCCACGAATACCTCGTCAGGGCCTCCCTCGACGGCGGTCGTCGCGGTGCCAGAGAGCAGGTTTATTAGCGCGCGGATTTCGAAATTCTTTTCATCCCCGGTCGGGACACGGGGCCACCCACGCCGTTTACATAAGCGAGTTCCCCGGATTGCCTTTTTGATATGTAGATAAGGGGGTGGTGCCGCTTTTACGCCGTTTACGCCTTGCCGCGGGTTAAAGTGAAGGCCGAGATCCCGTTCCCAATACCTTGCAACAGCTTCAGTTAGCGCCGTCGTACGACCTGACAGACGTCTTTGGGAGTCGCCACGAAAATGTATTCCGACGCGACACAATGCGCAATAACCGTGACGATTTCACTAAACATTTGTGAGCGATAAGTCTTGGGGGCGAAAGAAAAGTATCTAGAATTTTTTTAAAAGATTTTTCTTGAAGATAAGCATTGAAATTTAAGGCCAGCATCGAGAAACAAGACATGTAATTTTTGAAAATGCGAGCTTTTTCGATACATTTGAAGTAGTTATGCAGCTTGCAGCGTTTTCTCATAATTATGCTTGCGTGGATACGATCCCGTGCAGAATGTCGTAATTTTGATTTCCTCCAAGGAAATCTCTTAGGGCAGACGCGATAATCGACGTGGTTCTGGCGCCGCACGTGAACGTTCGCAGAACGAAGGGCGGGATAGGGTCAAGGAGTTATGGCTGGGTGAGTATGATCGGGGTATAAACAAATTACACGCGAACGGTTTCTTGACGGTGATTAGCGGTAAATCTTGTTAAGAAAGTCTACGTGAAATTCAGAGCAGCAAATTAATGAGATTGCATGATGCAAAAACGGTCATTAAAGATATAGTAAAAAAATTTGGTATACATTTCGTTGCGATTGTACGTAATTGGATTACATTATAGTTCTGTTTTTGCCAAATGCCAAAATCATCGCAAGAAAGTATTCACATTAATTCCCTTGCATTTGTCCGTCGACAAGAAGTCGTCGCTCGTTAAAGTCCGTCGTCCGACAAAAATAGGGAGCTCGATAAAAGGATAAATGACTGGTTTGCTCGCAAGATAGTTCCTCGTTGGTGTTGAATTCTCCTGGGACTTAACCGCGGAGAAGCGTGATCAGCTGGCAAGGAAAAGAGAAGAAAGAATGAGCGAGGGATTGGTGCTTCTCTGTCCCCGTCGCTTCTCAATTATTGGCCCGCTTCACTCTGTATAGAGTCATTCATTTACTTCCATTATTCAGGATAAACAGATTAGCTTCGCACTTAGCTCCTTTTCAGACAGCCACATGTGCGTTCACACAATTTTGCGATTTCGCATCGTTTTCTTTCTCTATCTACAATTGAGTTTTAGTAATGTTAAGATTTTTTGGTGACAAAAATGTTTCTGACATGAGGTATCAATATGGTATAGTTAAAAAAATTGTATAAAAATAGCTTCCATTGTATTTGTTATAGAAATTATTATAACTGTTGCACGTAGAATTGTATATTCGCACGGTTCCGCATGATTTTCATTTTGTGCGACTTTTGCAAGCCGATTGCGACGGGTTTCCGCAATTAGAATGGGAGTAGCGAGCATCAAAGGCTGCTCATGTGGAAGACGCCAAATTTCATCGGAAGCCACGTGGCGACGAAACGAGAGAAATACGCGGAGATGGGCGGAGAGCAGCTCGGTCCGAGTTTGCGAGCTTCAAGCCAAGGGGATTGCCGTATATTAAAGTACTTTTTGGCTCCCCCTTTCGTTACCCCTACTCCGATCTACACCTCTGGACCTGAAAACCTTCTGGCATCCACTGTGTGTCTTGCTTTTTCTTTCTCGTGCGGGATCTCTCATCGTTTCTTCCTCGTTAACCATTCGGTCCACGAGCAATCGTAAGCTCCATCTAAGCTTGCTGCCTATTTCGTGGCTGCTCATAATACTTGAACGAACCCTAACTTCTCGCGCGCCGATGAGACTGCCGATAGTATTTGATGCGCATGTACGATATTTATACGATGTTGAACACGCTGTGTTTTATTCTGAGCAAAAAAAAAATGAAAAAATTTATATTAGAAGGGAAGAACGTGGGTAATAAATAAAAAAGAAAAATTAATAATTAGTCTTTGAAGTGAAGAGATATAAAATATTTGACTTGGTATGATTAATTTGAAAATAGAAACTAGCACTTTTTTTATTAGTTTTTGAGTTAACATCAAAAACAAATTTATGTTTCAGTAAAAGAAAAGATTTTGTTAATTCAACAAGGCATCAGTACTCATAACAAATTTGATTTGTAAATATAATGTATCGGTACCGAAAATGAGTATGATTTATTATTTTTGATTTGTTATTCAAGATAAACGTAATAACTTTATTTATTAGTTAAACGAATTATGTTTGTGTATATTGTTTATTACATTGACAAATAATGAGAAATGATTTATAATAGTAACGGATCGATTCGTTTTCTTATCAAATCATCACATAACATATCATTTTTTTGCTTCTAATTTATTCTAATTACAAACTTATTTTTTTCAGCATATGTATTTAAATATTTAATTTATTTTGAAGGTATAATTGAAGTTTTGTTACTGTAAATACTGCATGTTGTTTCACATAACGTTATTCTTCTTCTGTATATTGTTCTATAATTTTGTATGAAATGTTGAACGGCAAATTAAGAAGGCAATTTCTATATGAAAGAATTTCTCTATGAAAGGCAAATGAAAGGATCGCATCAGCAAGACGGGTTTGTGTCTTTGAATGATGAGATCAAAAATTTTGAGATGGAATCACACGAAACGTTAATCCGTGAACCGAGGCAACATCCATCGGAGGGGGCTCCTTTTGGTGCCATTAGTCATTAGCGATTCTAAAAGCTCCCAGGGTAGAATATTACGGCGGTAGCCACGGCGGCTTTTACCATACTTCAGCTTTATGTGAGGCTCATTCATCAAAACCCAACAAGCCCAATGGCTTCGTGGGTACGCGGGACGGCAATGGCTCGTACATTGCGGCAAGCTACTTATGATTTGCGATCCTGCGGCATCAGATATTTTGAAAATAACTGCAAACGAATATATTTTACTATATATGGTATATATTGTCAAATAATATATATATATATATTGTCAAATTATTTGCTGATATATATTGTCAAATATTCTATGTATATTAGTTTTCATGTATACAACGATATATAGTACGTGCATATATACATAATTTATTTAATAATATGTTTATATTTGTTATATGTATTGAAATAGAAATAAATTAGATACACACATATATTTAAAATCGGATGTATAGTATAAACTTGTAATATAAGATGCACTCATTGAGAAAAAAGTGTTTGACATTTGTGACTATAATTACGTAGTAAAATAATTATGGTTAAAAGCTCCATTTTTATAATTATTATAATGTTAGTAATAATAAACTTGTGTTTATTAATTATAAAAAAATTTTATTATAAATTACGATAATTTTAAGTATTATTATAGTGAAATACTAAAATATGGAAAGTAAAAGTAAAATGAATTATAATATTTTTATATAGTAAATAAAATCCTAATTATACTAATATAATTATAACCTTTTTAAAACATTTACGTTGTAATAATAACAATAGCTATAATTTACACGCATAGTTAATATAACTAAAAATATATAACTCAGACACCGAAAAGGACTATAAATTATAGTTAAATTATAATAATTACAACAATTTTTTTTTCTCAGTGTAATAAATTCAATTTAATTAATTTAATTTAATAAATATCTTGCACGTGACTGCAAGGAATAAATATTAGAAAATAATAAATAGTAGAAGAAAATCATTTGAATTTGGACTGTAAAGAGAAGTTGTTGTTCAGATAGAAGTTGCATGGCTTCTTTCACGCTCGCATCGCAAGAAATCGTCGTGTCGTGGAAAGACGTAGAAAAGGTGAGAAGCTGTCAACTCTGTCACACGTCCAATGGACCATACAGGCGCCCCATTACTCTGGGACTCCAGAGAGAAATAATAAAAATGCCATTAGTGTCTCGCTGTCCCATGATGCTCGACGATGTGACCATTTCACCCCAGATTTCGGAACGATATATCTCATCCCCTTCGACCACTTTAACGTCTTTGTCACGGACTCTCCCACTTGACGAGGTTAATCCTTCTTTCTGGCCTTCAGCCTTCCTTCTTTTTCTCTTCGGTCCAACGATCGAGGCCGGGCGGCCTTAAAATCCGTTCACGAGCTGGAACGAAAATAATTGCATCGTGATTCTTCTTACTTCTTCGTCTACTCGCCTCTCTCCACCCTCTGTTTTCTTCTGTCGCTTATACACCCTCCTCTTCGATCCAGAGCCGAAAGTATATAAATCCCCGGGTGGGATCGTCGTCGAAAAATAAGATAAAAATCTCATGGCATCTAGGTTGAGGAGGGGAAAACGGTGGAAAAAGGCAAATTCCCGAATAAACACATCCGTGCCTCTTTATGATGGCACTTTGTGAATCCGTCCCCGCCTGACGCGGTTGTGTGCCGCGCGCATTATTAACTCAACCACCGGAAAATGTCAACGTAGGCAGATCTTTTCTTATCTCTTTGCTTTTCTTTATTTTACCACTGCCGGCACCCTCTTCGTCTCGCACTTTATCTTTATCGTTTTGTCCGACCTCGCGCGACTCGATAAATCCAATCTGGAAATGATATCTTCCTCTGATTATCTTCATAAAATATCTTCTGCATATCCACGGTCTTGGAATGCCCTATACTGTAAAAGCTATTAAACATAAATTAAATATTTTAAATATACATAATTTCTTATGGTTTTCTAAAAATAGAGAGAGATGGAGGGAGGATAGGAGAGAGACAAAAAGGAGGGGGGGACGACGCAAAGAGTACAGTATTTGTTCCGAATATTTTATATGGGTTAATATAGTCATCCGCTTTAAATGTCTGATAATATTAAGTTCTCTTCTTTAAGAAAACGGAAATCGCGAAATCGGTTTGCGTACGCGCGATCTCGAATAGACTGGGTACGCGGAGATACGATATCGGATTTCCAAACGTTTTAATCACCGTTTTTCTTTTCCCCGTCGCGATTCTCTTTCTCTCCCACCGACGGGGGGAGTCTTTTCGCGGAAAGGAGTTATCACCGAAGGAAACTACGGGCAACCGACGGTTGGCGTAGACCCGGAAAGGGGCTGGAGGCGCCCAGCGGGGGTTAAAACGACCCCCGCAGCCGGGGCTGAAGTCTGAAAGATAAGGTGCCCCTCTCTTCTCTCGGCATCCTAGATTATGGAATGGCACTTTAATTACACTAATGGGAGAACCAAATGTTAATTACAATTCGAAGTCTAAAAGAGAGACGATTCGCGGGTCCAAAGAAGAGGAGAAGCTTGGCAAGACGGAGTAAAAGATAGAGGCTGCGCGAGGAGGGACGGTCCAGGAAAAGAACGAGATGAGATTTGCCTACGCAGGAGGGTTGCCTTCTGTGATTAGTATTATTTAATTAAAAATGCCCGGTCTCTCACTATCATTCCTTCGTAATGTTACGCGACAAGATTTGGAAACTCACTGGGGCGATGTCGATTATTTTATAGTGTTACATCAGCATTCATTGTGTCGTATCAGCCTGGGACATCATAATATACGACGTCATTTAAACTCTATATCGCGAAAATGGTGATGCAAGTTGATCATACTGTCGTCGTAATAATTTCCGCGTCTTTAGTGTGCGTAAATAAGTCATAACTATTTTGTGAAAATATTATCTTAATTAATAGCATTAATCGTTAAACATCACAGTTTCATAGCTTCGTTTTTGTCCTCAGTCCTTTATCTCTATATACATTATTAAATTTTTCTCTGTTTTTCTTATTATATTATATTTTTTGCATAAATCTTTGTCTTTTAATTAATATTCTCTAATGATATAAAAGTGAAATTTTAAATTAAG